>NC_086319.1:258829792-259099792 GCF_036172605.1 Pelobates fuscus | reverse complement strand
TGCATCATTATGGAAAGTACAAGTGGATTGAACAGCCATAAGGACATTTAGATAGTCAATTGCTATTTATCAGTCCAGTGAGGTGCCCTTGAAGGCACGTTAGGGATCCCCAGGATTGTAACAAAGTAGTAATTGTTTGACATTCTTTATTATGCATCATAAGGGAAGTATCCTGTATGTATTGTATCAGACTCACTTTTACCATCTATCAGATAGTGTTAACATTTCTTAAAAGTGTATTTACAGCATCTAACAATGTAATAGAGCAGCAGGAAATGCTAGCAGAATGCTTGGTTGTATAAGGAGAGGTATTAGCAGAAGAAAGAGGGAAGTGCTCATGCCATTGTACAGAACACTGGTGAGACCTCACTTGGAGTATTGTACGCAGTACTGGAGACCGTATCTCCAGAAGGATATTAATACTTTAGAGAGAGTTCAGAGAAGGGCTACTAAACTGGTTCATGGATTGCAGGATAAAACTTACAAGGAAAGGTTAAATTAACTTAACATGTATAGCTTGGAGGAAAGACGAGCCAGGGGGATAAGGAGGAGACTATATTTAAAAGAAGAAAAACTACCACAACAAGAGGACATAGTCTTAAATTAGAGGGGCAAAGGTTTAAAAATAATATCAGGAAGTATTACTTTACTGAGCGGGTAGTGGATGCATGGAATAGCCTTCCAGCTCAAGTGGTAGAGGTTAACACAGTAAAGGAGTTAAAGGGACACTCTAGGCACCCAGACCACTTCATCTCATTTGAGTGGTCTGGGTGCCTTGACCCTCTACCCTTAACCAAGTTTGTCAAAACACTGTGGTTTTTGCTAAACCGCAGTGTTATGATTAAATTGAAAATCCCACCTCCAGCTGCCTTCTCTTACATAGCCGCTAGATGGTGCTTCCGCGTCCATAGGAGAGGAAAGGTGAGTTACGACGTGCGACGCCCCCACGCACTGTATGAGGATGCGCACACCACGCTCATGCGCGGTGTGATTTTAACGCTTCACAAGGGGATTCAATGAATCTCTGCGTGAAGCGTGCGAGGGGCGGGGCGCTGCGTTAGATGCGCATGCGCTCTTGCTTCCCAATGATTCCCAATGAGTATGAGCTCATTGGCGGAGGGAAGGAGGGTGGGTCAGCTGATCGGATGACGCGGAAGGGGGTGTAGACGACGAAGGATGGATGTGTGTCGCGGCGCTGGAAATAAGGTAAGAATTATAATATTTATTGAAGTTTATATGTCTTGCAAGGGGGGTTATAGAGGTGCAGGGGATGGGTAGAATTTAGTTTGGGAGGAAAATAAGCTGTATTTTCGGTGAGTACAGTTTCCCTTTAAGCATGCATGGGATAGGCATAAGACTATCCTAACTATAAGATAAGGCCAGGGACTAATGAAAGTATTTTGAAAATTGGGCAGACTAGATGGGCCGAATGGTTCTTATCTACCGTCACATTCTATGTTTCTAAGTGGCTCAATAAATAGTTGTAACAAAACCCCTGTATGGATCTTTAAAAACATTAGTTGGTCTTATGGACTTTTATTTGGACTAGTGCTGGCCCTTTAAAAACAGTGGATGGACATATTGAAACTTTTGAGACACTTTTTCTTCTTGGGAATTCATGGGAATGCGCCTCTTCCCCTCCCCCAGCTCCCCTTGTTTTCCAGCAGGGCGTTGTCCCAGGGACACTGCCAGACCAGTGGGAACTGGTTTGGGCAGGGAAAGCCATGCTTGCAAGTGATAACAAAGGACTTTGACCTAACTTTTAAACCCCTGAACCTATTCAAGTGAATTTTGGATATGTTTGTCCCCAAGTTATACTGATTAAATTAGTTTTATGTATGTACGATGTAAACTCACAAAGTTATAAAAATGTATAAAAGTGTTACTTTTCAGCTTGGAGATAATTGAGTAGATACAGTAATTGACTCAATTATCTCTTAAGCAGAGGGGAGGAATATGATGGGTGTGTTTCTATTGTGTCTGATTGGCTGCTGTACTTGCATTGTATGTGTTGTAATGTGTTTATTGGTTGTTCTGAAAAACCCTGTGGGTGGTACTATGTGTGGAAAACCTGCATAAAAGAAGGCCCTTTGGTGCCAAGTAATACAGTTCTTCTTCACTTTCCTTTATCAGTAATATAGCCAGGGATGTGTCTACCGCGAGGCAAACAAGGCATTTGCCTTGGGTGGCAATTTCCAGGGGGCAGAAAAAAACGCAGCCCCCAAATGCCCAGGCAAATACCTTGTTTGCCTCGATTTCTGGGAGCCCAACAGCTGGCCACCTTTGGGCTTCCCCCGGGGCAGGCGGGCAGGCAGGCAGGCGGGCGGGCGGGTGGGTGGCCATCGAGGGAGCACTATCCCCTGAGCTCTCTGCTCAGCTCCCTCGCGCGACCCGCAATGATGCCGGGAGCCGGACTATGATGTCATATTCTGGCTCCCGGCATCATTCGGCGGTGGGCGAGGGAGCTGAGCAGAGAGCTCAGGTGAAAGTGCTCCCTGCCCAGCAGCACCACTGGACCCCAGATGAGAAATTCACCCAGCTACCCCAAACGTAGGGAGGCTGGGGGGATTTAAATTTAAAAAAAAATTATATTAATAATAATTGTGAGTGTGGGGAAATGTGTGTCAGTGAATGTGAGTGAGTGTGTGTTAGTAAATGTGAGTGTGTGTGTGTGTGTCAGTGAATGTGAGTGAGTGTTAGTGAATGTGTGTGTGTCAGTGAATGTGAGTGTGTGAATGTGAGTGTGCCTGAATGTGAGTGTGTGTCAGTGACTTTGAGTGAGTGTCAGATAGTGTGTGTCTGTCAGTGAATGTGTGTGTGTGTCTGACAATGAGAGCATGCACATGTCAGTGAGTGTGTGTCAAAGTAAGTGTATGTCTGTCTATCAGTGTGTCAAATCAGTGAGTGTATGTATGTCATTGTTTGTCAGTGTATATGAGAGTGTGTGTCTGTCAATGTCAGTGAGTTTGCGCGTCTGTCAGTGAGTGAGCATCTGTCAGTCAAAGTGCGGCCTTGACAGGAAGGGGTGGGGAAAATTTAAATAAGGGGGGTGCCCAAGCAGCGTCCTGCCTAGGGCAGCACAAATCCTAAATACACCACTAAATATAGCGACTGCTCCTTTCTATATTGTTACTGTTTTCAAATAGTGTCTACTACAATTTTGGGAGTTTAGACAGGCAGACTTACCATTTCTAATATATTCTAACTGTGAGGTTAGCCTTCGGAGCTGGAATCACCCTTCTATTGTTGTACGAAGATCTTTTACTTTTTAAAGAGACATACATCTCAGTTTATAGTATGTTTTCTATTTATTTATTATAACTATTATATACATGTGATGGGTTTATCTGTAATTCAGCTACACTTACCTCGTAGTTGTCTTTGTTCAAATAAATTATCTGTTATCCCTTAAGAGGTAAACATTAAGTCTCATCTACAGGATTGATTTCTCTCACAATACTATATAGGCCATATCCCACTCCTATTTTAATTTGATCCGAATTGTTTTTCATGTAATGTCATTTGGTTCTTGATTTATCTCTAAACTATTATAAGTTACACTTTAAAAATTTATATTGTTCATTAACAGTTCCTTTCTTTTTTTTAACTAGCAACCTAAAAAACACCCTTTTGGTTTTTAATTTAATTATTTTCATGAGTAATAGGGGTATCCCCTATATTTTGGGTGTTTTTTCTAAATATTATAATAAGCTCTATTGTTCTTTTCTTTTAGTGTATGCTGTATGTAGGGTTAAGGGAGGCCAATGTCTACCATTAACATTCTGGTACATGAGTTATGGAAGGTCCGATATGTCTGAGCATAGATTACATTGGCATAATACAATAATATGCTAATGAAGAAAAATAAAATGGGACAATCAGAAAAGAAGTAACAAAAACAACCTACACATAAGTGAGGAATATAATACCAACCTTTTATATATATAAAGATAAAAGAGAGGTAGGTGACAGAATGGAACAATTCAGAAGTCAAGTAAAGAGATTAATTTTATAAAGACAAATTTGAGTATTTTCAGCATATCGGATGTGCTGAGATCTAAAACAGAGCTTCTCAAATGCCTAAATCAGAGAAGATTGTAGAAGAAATCAAAATGGGGTACAGAATAAAAGCTTGTGTTTGCAACTTGTAAGAGATGGTAGAGTGAAGTACAGTTATTGGAAGAATTATGGGATAGATTAAAAGAACCAGAAAAGAGAAGGTTCAAAAGATCGATGTTATGGAAAAAGAAGTGATCCACAGTGATAAAACAGCAAAGAGTTTAAGAAAAATTAAAAGAGAGAAGTGAACTTTGGATTTTGCAGCAATTAAAAAGCAACAGAAACCACACTGGAGACAATCAAACAGAGAGGATATAGTCACTCAGGTATATCCTAGCTTATCAGGAATTGTGGAGGAATATAGTGGGTAGATAGAAAAAAGGTGACTATGACCATAGTTAGACTATGAGATTGTGCCAAGTAAATGCCTTTTAATGTGAGAGTGACTGTTGCATGTTCAAAGGACATGGAAATATAATGGAAGTATGAGAAAGATAAGAGCTTGATTAAGGATAGAACAGGAGGAGAAAGATCAAGTAGGATGTCAGGGTAAGAGGTCAAGGGAAGGTATGGTAAAAATAAGGGCAGACAAAGCACCCAAACCTTTGGTAATGTAGTAGCGGATATTTAGGGTAGAAGTAGAGTGAAAGGGAAGGAAGAAAGTATCAAGATTGTTTGCTTTGTCAGCTTTTCTAATGAAGTAAATAAACATTAAAGTAAGTAGTTGTGAGATTGTTGTGGAGATTATGAGATAAAGTGAAATGAGGGAAATAACATAGCATAGCTTGTTTACTACTACTACATAGTAGTTTACAACTACTTGTGCAGTAGAGACATTATATTAAATGATAGTGCTGTTCAAGATATGTCTACTCCTACATGACATTGAGAGGGAAATAATAGACTACAAGTCAGGGGCGGATCCAGAAACAAATCTTGGGAGGGGCACTCTAGTGGGCTGTAGCCGGGTGATAGTGGATGTAGCAGGAGGATTAGGGGACTGTAGTGTAGAGGATTGTATTGTTGGCGGTATGGGGGTGTAGTGGTGGGCTTGGGGGCTGTAACTAGCAAGTTAGGGGACTGTAGTGGAGGAATAGGGGTTCAAGTGGAGAGGTAGGGGGGAGTAGTAGTGGGTTCGGGGGCTGTAGTGGAGATTTAGGGAGTTGTAGTGGGTGGATAGGGCTGTAGTATACCATGCATGTGACGTCACCAGAGCTCAGCGAGGTGGGCAGTAATGGAAATAATGCAGTGAGGGCCCTTGTGAAAGAGATTATTTTGGGCCTCCCCTCTAGGTTGGACAGAAGATAGATTCCCATCTGTTGCACATATCCCATGATACATTGCCAGCTAGGGATCTACCATCTGCACATCCTTGCAGGATTTTACTTGTGAGCAGTTTGTGAGAGTGTGAATGCAAGCATGTTAATTTATAGAGTATGTGTGTGAAATGAAGGGGTCCATTTGTGTATAGTGTTGACATTTTAATGCAGTTGTGAGTTAATATGTACTGTTGCTATTTAAAAGCAGTGGTGTACTTGTGTAGTATGTTTGAATGCAGGGGTGTGTTTTTGAGTAGTTTTGGTGTTTGTATATAATGTTTGTGCTTTAATACAAGAGTGTGTTTCTATGTAGCGTTGATGGTTGAATACTGAGATGTATGCACATATTATTATTATTATTTATATTTAAAAAGCGCTAATATATTCTGCAGCGCTGTATAAAGGATGGACTAACAAATGTGTAATTTCAACCAGACGAGTTGGACGCACAGAAACAGAGGAGTTGAGGGCTCTGATAAATTAGCTTACTAGCTAGAGGGAGTGGGGTATAGTGACACAAATGATAAGGTAGGGTAGAAAACTCTGTTCACTGAAGACTTAGTGTTATTGTTTAGGACAGTTGTAGGAGAGAAAGGGAGGGGGTTATTAACAGTTTAATTGATACTCTTTCTTGAAAAAGTGAGTTTTATGATTTTGAGATGGAAGCAGCAGAATTTGGCAATCGACTGACATGAGGGGGAACAAGAGGTTGGAGTCAAAATTAATACCTGGCAGCAAGCCTGCGAGAGCCGATGGTTGAGCTATTAACTTAGAGGGAGACAGACACAGGGGTAGCAACACTTAACCCCTTAAGGACAGAGCTTCAGAAGCTTGTCTTTCACTTAATGACAACAGCATTTTTTGCTGTTTGCGTTCAACTGCAATTTGCATTTTACAAATTTATTACACCGACACATATTATATACCGTTTTTTGAAGGACAGAAAGGGCTTTAATTTGATGTAACACATATATATATAAATGCTTATTTATTATAAAAAAAAAAATCCTGAAATATGCAAAGTAAAATGAAAATGTTTTTTTTTTTTTTTTTTTTTTTTTTTTTTTTTTCAAATTTATATTTTATTGTTTTCAGCATATAGGTGGGGTACAGAAGAGAAAAGGGGATGGGTTAATGGGGGAGTACAAGTGACAAGTTATACAAGATGATTTGTAAGCATTGGAGCTCAATATATGGTTACATACATTCTTGCTGGTACAGTGTGTTAGCTATCAGCATGAAGTTATTACAAGAGTCTCATTTATTTCCTCTATTGCATCTACTATTCAAAGCAGAATACCGGCTTGGTTGGGTGCGTCTTCACGGCCCAGTTGGCGTATCTAAAGACCCTACTCGGTGTTATCCGCGTAGTAGTTGCCCAGCGTGGCCGGGAGGTCTTTATCGTTGAGCTCGAGATGTGTCACAGAATGGCACCTCTCTTTAAACTAATTGGTGCATCAGTGGGTATTCCCCATGGTGGGCAAGAACTGGGTGTAAGGTAATGGTAAGGCAAGGATGGGTTGAATGGTGGGGGTGGGGGCGAGAAATGGGGCGGGGGAGAGGTAGGTAGAGTGTGTCAACACCCGCGTATATATTATGCTCTCAGTTAGGTTCTGGTAGGACTAAATCTAGGGAACATTTGCCTGGGGCCACAGTGTCAGCTCGTTTCGTCTTATCATTTCACACTAGTCGTTTCTGTTTCATCAACCTCGTCCAACACCCCGTCCCAGCCCTCCCAGCATTTGTCAAACTCGAGTTTCTTGAGCGGAGACGTGATAGCCATCCGTTCGTAAATTTTGTACTGGGTGATTTTGGTTCGGAGTTGGGCTAAAGACGGGCAAATTGTTGATTTCCAGTGTGATGCTAATAGGTTTCTCGCTGCCAGTATGGTGAGGGCTGTGCTCTGCTTTTGTCCAGGGGTTAGGGTATCTGGGAGTATTAGCAGGAGGCACGAGGTTTTGGTTAGGTGGAACTGGGGGATATCGAGTTGTTTCAGCGTCTTGGTTACGGCAGCCCAAAGTGGCAGGATATCGCCGCATGACCACCACAGGTGCTCCAATGTTCCCACAGTTGCTCCGCATCTCCAACAAGTCTGGGGTGCGTTAGGGTATATTCGGTGGAGTCTCTGTGGGGTCATGTACCAGCGGTAAAGGAGCTTTCTATGGGCTTCAATGTGTGTGTAGCATTTGGTCCACCTGGATAGGCCATTAAGGGCCCGCAACCAATCTTCGTCAGTCAGGGTTATCCCACAGTCCGTTTCCCAGTGTGTTTTATAGGGATTTGTTTTGGTCGTAGTGAGCTCTTGCCATGCTTTGTAGCATAGTGTGAGCATTTTAGGTCTTGTGGGCGATGTCCAGCATCTGTCTATGACTAGGCTTGAATTGATTCTATCGGGGTTTTGTGTTTTGCGTATTGATGATGCGTGTGCCTGCAGGACACTCTTCAATTGTAGGAAGGAGAAAATTGCCCTGTTTGGTACTCCCCATCTCTGTTGCAACTCTGGGAAGGGGGTTATGCCCCCAGTGTCAAGTAGTTGTGAAATTTCTGTAATTCCCGCTTCGGTCCAGTCTCTGAGGGGAATATTAGGTACAAATACCTTTAAGACCGAAATCGGTGATCTAGCATGTAGGGTGTCTTTATGGCCTATAGCGTCCATGTAGGCATCCCACAGTGTGAGTGTTAACTGTGTTGTCGGGAATAGGTCTGTACGTTTAGGTTTGAGTTTCTTAGGTGTCCATAGGTAGTCAGTCAGGGTCGTGTCTTTGAATTGCGCTCTTTCCATGTCTACCCACTGTAGTGTGCCCGGTTTGGCGTGGAGGAGTATGCCAGTTGAGAGTATCGCCGCCCTGTGATATTGTTGGATGTTAGGGAGTCCTACACCACCCTGCCGTGGTGCCGTTTGTAGAAGCGCCAAGGATATTCTGGGTCGTTTGTTGCTCCAGATAAAGGAGCCACATAGTTTTTGTAAAGCTTTACAGTATTGGGATGTGACTCCTAGGGGTATCATTCGGAAGGTGTAGAGGATACGCGGGAGGATCATCATTTTGTATGTATTAATTTTGCCTAGCCAGGAAAGCTTCGTGTGATGCCATTTGTGCATTTCTGATTTACATAACGTCAGGAGAGGTTTGTAATTTAATCGGGAGGTAGCAAGTATGGTAGGTGCTATTTTTACCCCCAGGTATGTAATGGAGTTCGATTTCCAGTCAAACTGGTATGAGGCACGGAGTGTGTCTCTGAGGGTTTTGGGTAGGTTTAAGGGTAGGGCTTGGGTCTTGTCTTGGTTTAGGCGGTAGTAGGAGATGGTACCAAATTGTTGTAGTAAATTTAGTAGGGGGTCAAGGGATCGTTCCGGATCTGACAGTGCTATGAAGATGTCATCTGCGAATAAGGCTAGGCTGTACATCTGGTTGTGGATATGAATGCCTGGGATCTCAGGGTGCGATCGAATCTTTTGAGCTAGGGGTTCCAGGGCAAGAATGTATAGGAGGGGTGATAGGGGGCATCCTTGGCGGGTCCCGTTCGTGATAGAGAAGGGTGTGGAGAGGAACCCTCCATGTGAGACCTTTGCTGCCGGGTGTTGGTATAGTGCCATGATGTTGGCTATGGTGGATGCGGGAAAATTAAATCGTGATAAGACTTTGGTCATGTAGGTCCAGTTCAGGCGGTCGAAGGCCTTCTCTGCATCTAGAGCTAAGAGAAGGCCAGTCGATTTTGTGGATTCTATTGCGGATAATATGTTTAGGATTTTTCTAGTGTTGTCGGCACCCTGGCGTCCCCTTATGAACCCAGATTGGTCGTTGTGGATTAGTTTGTGTAGAAGGGGTGCGAGGCGGTTACTTATCAGTTTTGCGTATAATTTGGCATCCCCGTTGAGGAGAGAGATGGGTCGAAAGTTTTTACATTGGGTGGGAGGTTTGCCTGGCTTGGGAAGCGTGGAAATGTGTGCCATAAGCATTTCTTGTGGCAGTGCGCCATCCGCGGCGCATTTGTTCACTAGTTGGAGGAATAGTGGTGCTATGGTAGGTGAGAAGGTTTTGTAATATTCATTCGGCAGACCGTCAGGTCCAGGGGATTTGTGTGTTGGGAGTTGTGAGATTGCTGCTGTGAGTTCGTCGAGGGAGAATGGCCGAGTCAGGGATGCTATGTCCTTCTCTGAGAGTTTGGGGAGGTTTAGGTCTGATAGGAATTCATCTATTTCGTTTGGGGATGGAGTGTGAGTCTTTGGGTCGTGCTTAAGGTTGTATAATTCGCCGTAATAATGGGCAAAGTGGTCGACAATGTCTTGGGGGTTTGTTATTTTCTTACCATTGGAGTCGTTTAGGAAGGCAATCCTGGAGGCGACATTTCTTTGTTTTAACTGTGATGCTAAAATGGCACCAGCCTTGTTGCCACTCATAAAAAAATTATGTTTGCTTTTCCTAAGTAGGTATGTTGTTTTAGCTAGCTCCATGTTTTTGAGTTTATTGTGAAGGGTTAGGAGTCTCGTTTTCGTGGGGGTTTGCGGTTCATGTTTGTTAGAGTGTGTTAAAGTTTTGATTTCTTCTAGGAGTTCGGTATATTCCGCCTTCCTTCGTTTGTTGGCATAGCTTGCATGCTTAATAAAGCTGCCCCTAATGACCGCTTTGTGTGCTAGCCATATTTGTTCTATTGGGGAGTCCCCTGTCGTGTTCTCCCTGATGTAGTGTTGTAGATCTGTGGTTATCTGGGAGACTATAGATGGGTCTGCAAGGAGGGAGTCATTAAGTCTCCAGGAGCCCGATCCCTTATTGGTGAATGACTCTGTAATACTGATTGTGATGGGGGCATGGTCTGACCATGTCATTGTCCCTATCGTGGCATCTTCTATTCGGGGCAGTAGGTTGGAGGGGATGAGGAATCTATCTATACGTGAGTAGCAGTTATGTGCCGCTGAATAGCAGGTGTAATCTCTTTCTGCAGGATGCAATATGCGCCATGGGTCTAGCATGTGAGCTGCTGTCAGAGCAGAGCTTATTCTATTTGACAGTGCAGTTCTCTGTTTGAGTGTGCAACTTGCAACCTGTGTGGTAGAGGAGGAGTCAATTTTGCTGTCTAATAGAAAGTTGGTGTCGCCTCCAATGATTACCTCCCCGTATTTGTACATATCCACCATTGCTAAAATTGTCTGCATAAATTCATATTGGTTTTCGTTTGGACTATACACATTGATTAAGGTATAAGGCATATTATTAATTAAACATTGTAAAATTAAATAGCGGCCTTTCTTGTCACCGATTTTCCTAACCAGTGAAAACACCACCCCTTTACTTATCAAGGTGGAAACCCCTCTTTTCTTTGCGGTATAGCAAGTATGAAAATCAATCGGATACCACTTGGAGGTGAATTTGGGCTTGGAATGCCATTTGAAGTGTGTCTCCTGGAAAAAAGCTACCTGGGCCCCACTTCTTTTCGCTTCCTGTATGGCTAGTCGCCGTTTGTTGGGCGAGTTGAGCCCCTTGGCGTTCAGTGACATAATTTTAAGTACCATTTGGTCGTCGTATGGTATGCTGTGATATGAGATGTTGGATTTTAACAATTATAGCAGCCTTGGTATCAAGCCAAGGCCGGGCGGCAGTAGGAGACACCTTAGTTTTAGGTATGATAGGCGCTGGGTGGCCCAGAGTGGCGAGCATGTTACAGGTATCAGACACATTCTTTAGGGGGGTGGGGTGGGAGGGAGGGGGGTAAACAGGGGAAAAACTATATACAATATTCCGTAAGTCACCCTTCAGTGACATTCAATTGCCCGAGGCAACGGAAAAGTAAGAAGGGCTATTAGAGCCCAAGGGGGTGGTTGATCAGGATTGGAGTATCAGGATCCCTCTTGCGTGATCCACAACAGTCCAATTCCGAGCACGTGCGTCCGGGTGGCGTTCACCCGCCGCGGCTTGGTTTGTGGTCTATTTACAAACCTTTCAGTGCGTCTTAAAGTAAACATCAGTTAAACTCAAACATAAGCCATAAACAGAATAAACAGAATAAACCTGAACTTCACTTCCATTAGGGAAGTGGTGTTGCGATGTAAGTTCGTATATCTTTCAGGTCGGTGCTGTTTTATTGTTCGTGTCTTGTGATGTCCCGGGCATTCTTGACCAGTTTTTTGTGAGCTTCTGTGGTGCTTGTGCCGGTGTTGGTTGTTTCTGGCGGTCGGTGGCAAGGAGTGGTATATTCCATTCCCGTAGTAGTCTTTTGCCATCTTCCGGATTCGTTATGGATTTGTCAACGCCATTTCTTTTGACGAGTAGTTTCGTAGGAAAGCCCCACTTGTAAGGGATGTTTGCGGTTCTGAGCGCTTCTGTGATCGTTGCAAAGGTCCGCCGTTTGAGCATAGTTGCCGAGGAGAGATCAATGAATAGCTTGATTTTGTCGTACGCCTCGGGCCATTTGGTGGTAGTTCTGGCTACCTGCATGAGTCTATCTTTGACGGTAAAATGATGCACTCTAGTAATGGTGTCTCGTGCAATGTCAGGCGGGAGATGTTTAGGCTTGGGTAGCCGGTGCGTTCTGTCTAGGATCAGATCGAATTCAGACAGGGAGGGGATCAGTGCTTTGAACAGGTCTTTGACATACCTGGGGAGGTCCTGCTGTGAGACAGTCTCAGGGATACCTCTGATGCGGATGTTGTTCCTCCTGCTCCTATCCTCCTGATCTGCCACCTTTTCTTCCAGTGTTTTTAATTTGTGTTCCAGGACAGTGTAGGCTTCTGCTATAGAGTTATGTGCTTCCACTAATTCTTCAGTTTTATCCTCCAGGCGTGCAGTGCGTTCCCCCATGCTGTGAATGTCAGCTTTGATGTCTGCTGTCATTTTTAGGAGGTCTGCTTTGAATGAGGCTTGAAGTTCTTGCATGATTATCCTGATGGACGAATTTGTGGCAGGGCAATTATGTTCAGAGTGACTGTCTCCTGCCTCAGAGTCTTGGGAGGGAGAGTGCCGTCCGTCGGCGCCATCTTGGATTTTCGGCTCTGTGTTCTGGGACCTCTCTAGGTGAGAGTTTAACGTTTTTTGTTTAAGTTTTTTTGCAGCCATGTTGTGCCTGGATGTTTACCCGTCGGGTTGAGCTGGTTTCGCACGTTTTGTGCGGTTTGTTTTGCTGTAATCGCCGGTTTATTGCCGCTGGTCGGGAGAGCTCCGGTTTCGTGCGTCTGATCACATGCGCGGTCCGGACACGCCCCCCATGTTTGTTTGTTTTTTACAGTTTTTGCAATAATAATATGTGCATAATTAGTGCAGGTTAAGGAAAGTAATTAAAAATTACATTCTTTTAGTTGTTCTGATTTACAGAATATATAATGTGTCTGGGATTTTCAGTTTTTTGTGGTAGCTACAGGTCACAAAGCACAAGGAGTAAAAAAAACTTTTAATGTGGAGCGATTTTAGAATTTGGTATGTTTGTCTTGTAAGCTTAATGGCCATAAAAGAAAACAAAATTGCCACACAAAAGTGTATATTTATATAAAGTAGACATCACAGGCTATTTCAGGTTGGTCTGGTATGCCTATTGCAACACCCAGGGATGAGGGAGTCTGACTTGTAGTGAAATGGCTCAAACTGGATGCAGGCAGAAATTTCACCAAGTAATCTGCCTAGAGAGATAGATTATTTTGGGTCGCAACTGAAATAAAAAAAAGGAGATCAGGTGCAGTGGGTCCAGGAGTCAGTTCATTCAGAAAGGCTTATTCTAATGTATTCTGGTGATTCAGAAGGAGCACAGCACTTGCATATATGGGGTGTATGTCTTTAAATCTGCTAAAGGCAGAGTCAAATTTTGCTACACACCAAATAATATACTTTTGATTTAAAGCTCCAAACAGGAAAGGATGCTATAGGAGAACAGTATGAGGAACTGTTCCCTATTTGTGTCAAAAAAAAACAAAACTTGAAATAATTATATATGGTGTATACGTCTTTAAATCTGTTATAGACAGAGTTAAACTTTGTACTAGAGATATAAACCTCTTGTATTATGTATTAGATATACGGTATATATGGCTGTATTCTATAATGTAATATAAACCATATCTCTTTAAAACCGTTAAAAAATATATATAAAAAAAGGAGAAAATGAATAAGTGAATAAATGCAGTAATGTGGAATTTATTGGATATAATTTTCAATCAAAAGTAAAAACACTAGGAATTTATAAAAATAATAATTAGTATTAAAAGTATAAAAATATGAGCCAGGAACGTATAACAAGGATATTACCAGCAGTTTGGCAGTTCTAAAATCGAATAAACCGCAGGGACCTCCAAGGATGGATATAGATACAGTGTTGCAAGAAACTGTAATCTTCTGGCTGTCGGCTGTGAGGTTGGCGTGCGTCCCAGACCTCACTCTGGGTAATGCGCGCTGTAGGCCGATTGGTCCCCAGATCTTAGGGTGCACACTCTCACTAGTCGGGAGAGGAGAGGGAATCCCTTGTTGCTGGTTTACGAAGTCCTGTGTCCGTATCCTGCTCAGTACTGGTGTGGTCTCACAGGCTATTTACCTAAGGTTGTTTTGACACTTTCTACGTAGCCATTTCACCGCCAACCTGTGCTAAATATTGGAGTAAAATTGTGGGTTATTTTGTTCTTGGCACACAAACTTATAACAAAGAACTTATTTTGTATTCAGTTACATCTGCTGAGTAAAATGACACCCCCATTGTATGTCTTTGGCACTATTTAGTGAAGCTACAGTGCCTTATAGGAGACCTGTCATTTTCAGTATTCACAGTAGAATTTTGAGAGATGGATTTAATGAGCCTATGCTTCCATTTGGGGTATTATAACAGTTTGACTGTTCAAAAAAAAAAAAAACACAAAGGCCTACCATTTGTAAAAGTAGACACTCCAGGGTATCTCATAAGGTGCATATTGTGCTTTAACATGCCCCCATTTTTTCACCAATAGATGCCAAAGTATGTGGTAAAATATAATTTTGTGCGTTTTTTACATATGGATTGCATTTTCACTGGGCATTTTGTATATTTCACATGTGCCACTAAGTTCAAACCCCCCACATTATGCTCAGCAAAGTCTTCTGAGTAAAAGGACACCCCCATTGTATGTCTTTGGCACTATTTCGTGAAGCTACAGTGCCATATAGGAGACGAAGCCATTTCAGTTTTTACCGAACTTTGAATTTTGACGCTGGGCCTATGTGCAATTTCCAAGCATCTTAGCAGGTTTTAAATTCAAACTACCCCACAAAGGCCTACCATTTCTTAAAGTAGACACACCAGGGTATTTAAAAAGGTATATTCTAAATTCTTTAGTGTAGGATAATTTTTTTGTTAGTTTGTACCAAGTCTAGTTGCAATTAGCATTTTTTCTGCCTTTTTGACACACACTTGGAGATGTTACTGTATATTTTGCTATCCTTATGTGTGCTACGGCAGTATAACACCTAATATGTTGCTCAGCTATGTTATCTTAGTGCAACGATACCCCCATGTGTACCTTTCTCAGGGTTATGTGGATGTTGAAGGGGCACATTGGAGACACACCACTTCCATATTTTTCAAAAGTGGATGCTGGGCCCAAGTCTCATTTTAGCAGCTCAGGACTGCAAATTACCTCTCAAAGGCCACATATATTTTTAAGTATAAGCAGCTCATCAATTCAAATTATGAACAAGTGCATACTATTTGCTGTGAAAAGGGGAATAGTTGGGGTAAACTTATGCGGGGGTAGTACACAGTCATCTGCGTCCCGGGCAAAGCGGGATTCCGAAACCAAAACACAGACAGACCACAAAGAGAGAGAACACAGAGAGAGAAAATTGTAATACCAGTCCTTAGAATGGCCGGGCTATACAAGCAGAGAATTGTCAAGGTACAAGCCGAGGTCAAAGGAGTAAAGAGAAAAGGAACAACGATAGGACAAACCGAGGTCAAGGATCAGAGAAGACAGGATAAACGGTAGACAAAGCCAAGATTCGGTAACCAATCAGACAGATGACTAAAAATCACACCCCAAAACTGGTCTACTTATTCTGCCTGGGTGTGAACATTTTTAAAACAGTGGCCAATACATAGGCCGGGCTGAGAGGGGCAATCAGGGCAGTAATAGCTGGTCTCAGCTCTTACGCCCCTCTTGTAACACACCCTGCACCTTTTCTGGGGGTTTTGTTTTTTAGGGGTTGGTGGAATCTTAAAGCAGAAGTGACCTGCCTCCATTCTTCTGCTAGGCTCCACTGATGGTGTGGCATTCAAGCAGCCCAGAAATTAGCTCAAACTGGAATGAAAGAAAAGTGCTTTTCAGCCCAGCATTTGCCTTTTTAAAAATGACAAAGGCATTGTGGATTGCCATCTGCATCATATATACGCCCACTTTTTTATACCATGCCCTGGTCTTTCGCTTGATCAAATACGGCTGCATCAGTTGATCGGACAGGTCAACGCCCCCCATATGCCGATTATATTGCCGTATGCAGACTGGCACCCATTTACATTCCTCTCTGCCACGAACTGCGACCCTCCGAGTTTTCACCATGGGTGGTGGTTAAGATTAAAACATCCTTTTTATCCCTGTACTTGAGTGCCAGCAGTTCCTTCTGGCAGAGAGCTGCTGTTTCCCCCCTTTTCATTTTTTTGTTCGCTAGAGCCTTTGGGAAAAGTCGCATATTTTATAAAGAAGATCATACTACAGATCACCTTTTGGGGGGCACTTATTATTGTCACTAAAGTGCATAAATCGCAGTATGTCTTCATATCTTTCCCTCGTCATTGTCTCGGCAAAAATGGGGGTATTGCCAATAGGATGTTTAGACCAATACATCCTAATTGTGGGCTTTTTAATTAGCCCCACTAACATGGTCAGTGCCCAGAATTGTTTCAATTCTGGCAAACTGGTTGAGTTCCATCTCTCTTTCCTGGAGATAAGAGAGTCTGGATTGCGTGCCAGATACTGCTCCGCATAGAAATTAGTCTGGGTGACTATCTCCCCAAAAATCTCATCCCCCAAGAACAGCTGCATAACATCCAGTGCACTATAGCCAGACAGGTCAGCCTGTATGCCAGGATTGGCTGTGAACACTGGGATGTCTGGGGAAAAATTAAAAGGGGTTACCCAGTCATCTGCGCCATGTTCAGCATTAGGGGAATCATCGATTTCCCCTGATGGTCCTGCAGTATCTGCAGTGGTGTATCTTGGTTTTGTGCTGCCCTAGGCAGGACAAAACTCAGACACCCCCCCCCCCCCGCGCGCGCGCCACCCCCACCCAACCCTTCCCCCCTGCCTCGCCTTCTAAATACACACACATTCACTGACAGATACGCATACACTAGCTAACAGACACACACAGTCAGACACACACAGTCGGACACACACACACACACACACTAACAAACACACACAGTCGGACACACACACACTAACAGACACACACAGTGAGACACACACACTAACAAACACACACAGTCTGACACACACTAACAAACACACACAGTCGGACACACACACACTAACAGACACACACAGTGAGACACACACACTAACAAACACACACAGTCGGACACACACACACTAACAGACACACACACTAACAGACACACACACTAACAGACACACACTGTCGGACACACAGTCAGACACACACAGTCAGACACACACAGTCAGACACACACACTAACAGACACACACACACACACACTAACACACACAGTCACAGACACACACACTAACAGACACACACACTAACAGACACACACAGTGAGACACACACACTAACAAACACACACAGTCTGACACACACTAACAAACACACACAGTCGGACACACACACACTAACAGACACACACAGTGAGACACACACACTAACAAACACACACAGTCGGACACACACACACTAACAGACACACACACTAACAGACACACACTGTCGGACACACAGTCAGACACACACAGTCAGACACACACAGTCAGACACACACACTAACAGACACACACACACACACACTAACACACACAGTCACAGACACACACACTAACAGACACACACACTAACAGACACACACACTAACAGACACACACATACACACTAACAGACACACACACACTAACAGACACACACACACACTAACAGACACACACAGTCAGAGACACACACACACTCACATTAACACATTTTTTTTTTATTTACTCCCCCCCCCTACCTTTGGGAATGCTGGGGGTGGGGGGGTTCTCCCATTCCCTGGTGGTCCAGTGGCTGCAGGACGGCCCTGGCGGGCAGGCTGGGCGGACGGCGAGGGAGCTCTTCCCCTGAGCTCTCTGCTCAGCTCCCTCGCTCCCGCAGAGTGAGGCTGGGAGGCGGAGCCGGAATATGACGTCATATTCCGGCTCCCAGTCTCACTCTGCGGGCGGCGCGCGAGGGAGCTGAGCAGAGAGCTCAGGGGAAGAGCTCCCTCGCTGGCCGCCCAGCAACCAGCCCAGCATGTCTGTTAGCCGCAAGGCTAACAAGACATTTGCCTTGGGCATTTGGGGGCGGCGTTTTTTGCCGCCCCCTGGAAAATGCCGCCCAAGGCAAATGCCTTGTTTGCCTCGCGGCTAATACGCCCCTGAGTATCTAGCACATAGTCCCTGTCCCCTGCGTCCCCTGCGTCACTCTCTGAGGCAGTGTCAGTCGCCTCTGAGTCGGCCGCTAACAGGGCATAAGCCTCTTCTGTGCTATACTTTCTAAACATTGTTAATACAGTTAACACAGCTAACAAAACTCTAACTAAATATTAAAAAAAAAAAAAAAATATTCCCTAATCGCCACTAAATTCCACCCACCAAAATAACTAAATCACAAATTAATACAATCAAATAATAAAATTTAACCCCTAAGGGTTACAAAAAAACATAAAATTTATTCCTTGAAAGTAAAAAAAAAAATAGATCACAGTAGCAGTGATCAAACAGCAAGGAAAGGGTTACTTTTTTTTAAATAAAGGGGAAAGGGATTAGGAACTTTTTTTGAAACTTAATTATTCTTCTGGGACACAATGTAGCACCGATCCGTCTCTCTCCACTTCACAAAGCCACCCGAGGTGGAGGGAGGCGGATCAGATATCCCAGCAGCATTGTGACCGCTGTGACTGGCTGTCACAGCGATCACATGGGCTGGGATATCGGGATTTGCTGCTGCTGGTCTGCCCCTGACTCGGAGGCACCCAGCAACAGCGTTAACCCCGCGATCGCCGGCACTGCGACGATCGGGGGTTAATTCTAACGCGTGACGGACAAGGTCCGTCACTCGTCATTAATGCTTTCCCCTGAGTGATGGACCTTGTCGGTCACTCGTCGTTAAGGGGTTAAGGAAGCAAAGACCAGAAGTTCTGTTTTGGACAGGTTAGGTTTTCGGGAGTGAGCAGCCATCCAGTTAGAAATAGCATAGTGAGTTAAGAGGGGTGATGAGAGATCAGGAGAGGACAGATAGATTTGCAGGTCATCCACATAGAAATGATATTGGAAGTCAAAGTCGTTGATGAGTTTACTAAGGGAGGAACTATATATCAAGAACAGTAGAGGACCAAGTACCGATTGTTGGGGAACAATCCATATACACTTATGTGGCCACACACAGACATAAACATATACCTATACACCTACACAGGCACAAACATACACTGGCACAAATGCAAACATATACCTACACACACAGATACACGCACATATGCACACTGACACACACACATACCTACATACACACACTGGCATACACACAGATATACACACATACACACACTGGCACATACACAAATATGCACACATATACACACAAAATTTACATATTTTTCCCCCACTCCCGCTTCCATACCTTTTGGGTGCAGGAAGGTGAATTCCTGGGGCTGGCTGATGCTGATGGGAGTCTAAGACTCTGTGTATGAAGTGCGCCCTTCTCTGTGTCTTTCAAGCCCATGCAGTCTCAAAGCTGAGAAGAAGTAACAGTCACTACCCAGCAGCACTCTTTGCAAACATTAAGGGGGTCTGGTTAAGTTGCCAAAGGGCTGCAGCACCTGACTGGGTCCCTGATGAGACCTGCCTGTCTGTCAAATTTGCCTTGTGTATGGGCTTCCCAAGGGCCCCCAACACCAGAGGTTCCCATCAGCGGTTGTTCTGCCTATGGCTGCAGTGCCGTCTAGGAGCTGCACTATTTTCTTGGGGGGGTGCAATAATTTTTTTTTAATAATTACAGCAGGATTAGAAAAAAGTCTCCAAATGATCATGACCTAATTCAAATAGTAGGAAAAAATAGACATTTTCACCCAGAAAGACATCAGAAAAGGAGACAACTTTTCGAAAGGGTTGAATAAAATGGCAAACATATAGTAGATCTTGCAAAAGAAAGAAATTTCTTCAACATTTGTAAAAAAAAAAAAAAAAGTTTTTTTGCTTCATTATGCATAGGTACATAATGTGTGACAACAAATGGCAAGGAGAAGAAATGTTGCATTTGCTGTTCGCTAAGTTGTTTTGCCTCGTTTTTTGGGACTTGTGAGGACAGTTTCTCCCATTGATGCTTGGTTTACAGATTTTAATGTTGCAATATATCAACCACATTTAAAATATTATTTCAGACTATCCCAATTGTGATGATACTGAAGACAATGTGGAACACTATAATCATGGTATGTATCTATTTTATTTTAAAGTATACAATGAAACAAAATTTGATTTGATTTCAAGAGTTTAATTTACATAATTATGTAAAATCAGTACAGACTGATAAAATGTGTAACAGATGATAAGTTAGTATATTGGGATATTAATTATAAAATAACTTGGAATACATTAAGGAACTAGACTGTGTAAAAACTTAATTGCTGAAGTACACATGAATATACACAGCTATTATCTCACCAGATCTGGAGCTCAGCAAACCACGAGGCAAACAGAAGCACGTGTGCACAGGAAAAGGTGCTTGCTAACGCAAATCTTGAAGGTAATCATCAAGCCAACATTGTGATGTTCCTCAGTAAAAAATATAGTTTTATTGATTCGCTTAAAAAGCATACAGCTACACCACAAAAAAATTATGAAGATAGCATATAAAGTATGGACACTTGATGTGTGACAGCACCACACTTTATCAAAAGCCTGTAAATTATTCCAATAAACTATACTTTTTACCGAGGAACGTCACAGTGTTGTTTTGATGATTATCTTTAAAGGTTTTTTCCAGGGATAGCTACTTGGAAATAAAGTAAACATATTAATTTATCTATGGTGTATGGATGAATTATTTGCTGGTTCCTGTCCCCTCTGTCTCAACCCTGAATACTGGAGAGCCTGAAGTTCCTAAATAGAAACTTCCATTATCTCTCCTGAGCTAAGTTCTACAGTGCAAGGCTTAGCTCATTGGCTGAGGGTGTCATCTGATTACTCTCACCCAATAAGCTAAGACTTGCCCTGCGGGGCTTAGTTCAGGAATGTTAACAGACATTCCTGCTTAGGAGTTTTCACTCTTCATAGTTAATCGTGGAGGCGAGTTGTGGTGCCCAGTTGACCCCATATTATACATCAAACCATTAAATAATGGTTTGACTATTTTACAATAGGGGCACTAAGACACCCCTGGAACCATAACCACTAGAATTAGCTGTAGTGATTATGGTTCCTGTCGTGTTCCTTAAAAATATTTACAATACTACATATATTGGAAGGCATGGCCTGAAGTTGTGGGAGGGGCTATAGACCTACAAAAGGGACTCCCCCCTTTCCCTACTTACCTTTGTGGGTCAGACGAATAGCACTTCAGGTCATACAAGACGCCATTTTGATTTCACCTTTGCTCCATGAGGTCTCATACTCCAAGCTGTGTCCAGGAATCCAGCTGCAGGGCTTTCCGTTATTCCAGTGGCTTTCTTTCCGGTCAGCATCACATTTGGTGCCTCAGGGACTCTCAAACCGTAAGTTGACCCACCTGTCGCGCCAGGATTAGTTCCCACGGCGATCAGCACAGCACGGGTCCTCACTTTACGGTTTCCTTTCGTTTTGCACGGTTATTTCATTACCTAATACTCACCTAGCTGTTCATGTAAAATCTGTTGTTTAAAATCTGTTGGGTTAAAATCATCTGTGCGGTTAAAACTACAAACAAAATACAATTTTTCGCCTACACACTGTCCCCTACCGGTCTTTGGGTGTACTACAGGCTTCTTAGACATTATCGCATTTCATGTACAAACCAACGAACCACTGCATTTTCGCCCACATACTGACCCCTACCGGTCATTCGGTATACTACAGGCTTCTCAGACATTATTGCATTTCATGTACAAACCAACGAACCACTGCATTTTCGCCTACACACTGACCCCTATCCGTCATTTCGGTATACTACAGGCTTCTTAGATGTTTGAATTTTCATGTACAAACCAATAAACCACTGCATTTTCACCTACACACTGACCCCTATCGGTCATTTCGGTGTACTACAGGCTTCTTAGACGTTGTTTGCATTTTCATGTATAAACCACTACATTTTCACCTACACACTGACCCCTACCGGTCATTCGGTGTACTACAGGCTTTTCAGATATTATTGCATTTCATGTACAAACCAATGAACCACTGCATTTGCGCCTACACACTGACCCCTACCGGTCATTCGGTGTACTACAGGCTTCTCAGACATTATTGCATTTCATGTACAAACCAACGAACCACTGCATTTTCGCCTACACACTGACCCCTACTGGTCAATCGGTATACTACAGGCTTCTCAGACTTTATTTCACTTCATAAGCAAACAAACTAACTACAGCATTTTCGCTTTTATACTGACTCCTACGGAATATTTGCATGGTTGCACGCTTAAAATATAAGTCAATTACGTACTTTCACACATTAGGTTATTAAGCAGCCAGTCATGGTTCACTACACTCATGTTTCCGGGTGCAGTTGTATTCCATATCACAGATGATATAACACTCCCGACAAGTTAATTTCCTTCAAACAGGGGCATTAACAAGCATACAATAAACATTGTGACGGAGCTCTATTAAACATGCATAACACACATATGGGTATACGCTTTTAAATGTCTATATTCAATTTTCATACATTGTTTTACCCGTCCGGGACACAGGTATTAATAACCCTTACGACCAGTAAGGGTATCTAATCATACTACCAGGTATATACACCTGCTTATGTGGTATTTACATAAATTTTCTGTTTTCCCCTGGATACATCCTTAGCGTACTGGCAATTAGGGACTATAGGTTTCCAATAGGTATTCTCCTTTCTTGGCATCTACTCCTATCGTATAGTGGTCCCGCGAGGCCAACACCCTGCCTCAACGCTCGGAGGCAAACACCCATCGGGCCAATCGTGAGCTAGCCGCCTCGCATGGTATATAGAGAGGGCCTCACCTGTCACTCCCCTCCCCTTTTTTTCTGGTTACAGTCACCGAGAGGCCAACATCCTGCCATTACGTTGGTGGCCACAAAATTCCCTCGCGCCATTGCATAGATAGAGCCTCTCAAGCCACTTGGCAACTAACAGGGCCTCATCTGTCACAAAACAAAGGAGTAATTGTTTCGCCATGCAGCTTTAGCTAGCAAGCCAGTACTAGCACACTGTGGGTTCATATAATAATGGCTATCTTCATCTTTCACTTGGAGAGGATGTTGCTAGTCCCACACGACAATTTTGTCCCAACACAGCGGACGATCACGTTTCAGGCTCCAAGCTCTAGCACCTCAGAACTACCAGAGACAAATTGGGTTGTCTCATTCTCTTTGGCAAATCCCAGATTTGCAACAATTTCCATGTTGGCACAAGTAGTTTCAGTGCATGCAGACTGTGGCAGGTATGTTCCCAATACGTCAGGGCACATGAAAACCATGTGTCCCAATAAATGTACCCTGAACATTACTTCACGTCTGTAAACATTATGCATTTCCAGTACTTTCTAACTCATCACCCTTCCAGACATTTAGTTGATTTCCTAATCTCCGATTTTAAAGGCCTTCCGAACAGGTATTGCCATATACTTTTGGGGAAATCTAGAATGCCCTAACTTGCAGTCATCACAGCAGCATCCAACAGCTAGCAATACACTCATGGCCCAAGAATGACAGAAAGATTTCTACCTGGGCCTCTCCAATCTACACCATTTACCGCGTGGCGCAATCCCATTGGGATTGTCACAGGGAATCTTCCCTCACACTGTAACTGATCATAGACTTATCTGCACCTCACGCCTCGGCTACCCCAAGTCTCAACTCCCTCATACCCTTCCGAGGAGTCTTCATTACAGTATGCCACCATTGTTCATACCATTACAGCTATCACTCAAGCAGCGGGGGAAGCCTGGTTAAGTAAAACTGATATCACAACGCATTTCAGACTGTCATCATCCACCCTACACTGGCACTTACAGGGCATTTATGGGCAGCAGTCATATATTTCTTCTCCTGCTTAACTTTCGGGTCAAGAGCAGCCACAATCTTAAATATATTCGTAGAACTATTTGCTGGTTGTGGTTAAACATATCCAGATTCTCCACAGTCATACACTCCCGAGATGATTTCTTGTTGGTCAAAAGGAACGCCTTTCCCTCTAGAAGCTTCAAGGAAGCCATAAGTATGTCTGAACACTTGGGGGTCCCAGTATTCCATAAGGTCACAGAAGACCTAGACACTATCGTTACATTCCTGGGCATACAACTTGACTTGGCATCCTTACCAACAAGTTACCACGTGAGAAATAGGAACAGTCGCAACAACACCAATTACCAACTCCTGCTTGGTACTCGCAACCGCATGGAACTACAATCCCTGCCAGGCAGGGCCGGACTGGCCCACCGGGATACCGGGAAATTTCCCGGTGGGCCGCGGCACCTGGGGGGCTGGAGAGAGAGAGGGAGCCCTGCTCCCTATATTTTAATAAAATCGTGGCCGCCGGCCGCATGTCTGTGCCGCCGGGTGGCCGGTCCGGCGGCACACTCAGAGGTGATTACTCACCTTGCGGCCGGCGGCCCCATCTCCTGAGCTGACAGCTGTCAGTATCAGTGAGTGTGCCGGGCGGCCGCCTAACCAGTCCGGCGGCACACTCACTGAGAATGACAGCAGCATACCTGTCAGCACAGGAGGACTGAGGGAGGGGGCGGAGCTAACTACCATGCTCCCTCGCGGTTTCCATAATTCACAGCATCTACACATCATAGAGTAGGGATTACTCTATGATGTGTAGATGCTGGGAATTATGGGAACCGCGAGGGAGCATGGTAGTTAGCTCCGCCCCCTCCCTCTGTCCTCCTGTAAAAAGGTCAGAAAGGACGGGGGCAAATAATGGAGGGTAAGGGGGGAGACAAATAGAGGGGAAGGGGGGCGAGAAATAGAGGGGAAGGGGGGGCAAATAGAGGGGAGTGGGGGGGCAAATAGAGGGGAAGGGGGGAGACAAATAGAGGGGAAGGGGGCAAATAGAGGGGAAGGGGGGAGAGACAAATAGAGGGGAAGGGGGGGCAAATAGAGGGGAAGGGGGGGCAAATAGAGGGGAAGGGGGGGCAAATAGAGGGGGGCAAATAGAGGGGAAGGGGGAGGCAAATAGAGGGGATGGGGGGAGACAAATAGAGGGGATGGGGGGAGACAAATAGAGGGGGGGGAGACAAATAGAGGGGAAGGGGGGAGAGACAAATAGAGGGGAAGGGGGGGAGAGACAAATAGAGGGGAAGGGGGGCAAATAGAGGGGAAGGGGGGAGAGACAAATGGAGGGGAAGGGGGAGAGAAATAGAGGGGAAGGGGGGCAAATAGAAGGGAAGGGGGGGACAAATAGAGGGGAAGGGGGGCAAATAATAGAGGGGAAGGGGGGAGAGAAATAGAGGGGAAGGGGGGACAAATAGAGGGGAAGGAGGGAGACAAATAGAGGGGAAGGGGGAGACAAATAGAGGGGAAGGGGTAGACAAATAGAGGGGTAATAGAAACACAGGGGAAGGGGGGACACAGAGACTGAGGGGTAATAGAAAGACACCAGGTTGGGGACGACGACAAAGAGACAGAGGGGTAATAGAGAGACAGGGGATTGGGGGACAAAGAGGGGTAATAGAGACAGAGGGGTAATAGAGAGACATAGGGGTTGGGGGACAAAGAGACAGATGGGTAAGAGAGAGACACAGGGAGGAGATGGGGAAGAGAGACACAGGGAGGAGATGGGGAAGAGAGACACACTGAAAGTTTGTTGGGGGGACAAAGAGACATACAGTAGGGAAGGGGAACAAAGTGACACAAGATTTGTGGGAGGCAACGCTGGGCTGGGGAAAAAGAGACAGAGAGTGGCTGGGAGAAGAGAAAGAGGCACACAGAGTCTGGAGTTAGAAAGAGACACACACATGAGATTTGGAAGGGGAGAAAGAGACAAAGTGGCTGGGGCTAAGAACAACACAAAAGGGTCTGGGGGAAAGAGAAATACAGAGGCTGGAGAAGGGTAAAAAGAAACACACAGGGACTGGGATGAAGTAAAAGATGCACAAGGGTTGCTGTAAGAGGAAAAAAAAGGAGACAATTGGAGACAAGATACACTAAACAAGGTAAAGGTAATAGACGTAAATTTATGTGATCCTGACAGTAATACACACACACACATATATATATATATATATATATATATATATATATATGCATGTATATTGATGTGTGTATTAGTAACATATAATTATGCCTATAATATTTACACATATAGTAATATACATTTATATATGCATAATACACACATAAATGTCATATATATATATATATATATGTGTGTGTGTGTAATGAGCACGTATTGGCCCTGTCTTGTTGCTAGTTGCATACTCATGCACAATAACATATTCAAAGTGAAGAGCGCACCCATAGAACTTCAAAATTACCCAGATCACTTCATTTTTTTTTTTAGTTGTGCAACTGCAGACATTCAGCATTTCAGTACCATTACTAAAATGTCCTTAATAGGCCAAAGTAGTTGTACTGAAACATTGATTACATGCAAATGTACGTCTACTTAAAATAAAGGCGCTCTTTTGTTTATTTTGAAGCCCTATATGCGTTCCTTCGTTGGAGTAAGAGTTTTCAATCTTAAGTTATTTTTTCACCCTCTATATCAGCACACCATGCTGGTGCGACACATTATTGGGCTGGTTTAGAATTTTTTTCCAGGGCTGATTTTAGTTCCCAGTCCGGCCCTGCTGCCAGGTTCCTTAAAATTTGCCATGCGCATCATACCGCAGGCTGCGCTTTCATCTCAGACCACTTTGCTTTTTCCACACTCCCGCATGATGATCAGGGGCTGTCCCTAGACAACCAAGCCACGGCAGACCTAACCACACGTAATGGTAAACTACTATGGCAGCTGACGTGACAGCCGCCATGGCAGGGGGTCATTTATGGTCAAGGTCATGGATTACATGAACCTCGCCAACATAGCCGGGCCACCAGCACTCAACACGCTTGCTACAGGGTTTCCACTTATACAATACGTTTCATGTCGGACCATGACTTAGCTGGTTTGAGGTTTCAACATTTATGGCATTCACTTCTTTTTGCCACCTTAAGTTAAAAATTCTCGCACAACACGGTTAAACTTTATCTCACGGACATTCAACACTATACGTATTTCTCCTTCCCAAACAACAAAGGTTTCTATCCTCCTACCCCATCCATACCTTACTTAGAGCGGACGTTCCCGCTACAACTAAATACTGATCATAGACATACAATGTTCAAACCATATCAGAACCACTCGACCATGCACCTTCCGTACCATGCACTAATGCAGTCATCAAAACTGCTACCTATCTAGCCTTTAACTGCTTTCTCAAGGTATAACTCACTATCAGCTGCAAACATCATAAACAAGAGTGCCTGTTGACCTCTTATTGTTCTAAAACACACAATACCACTATGTCCGGTCCCTTCCTAAAACTAAGACGAGTAAGATGTGCGAACCAGTGCATATAACTTACTATCTTACAAGCAATGCTGGGTGCCCGGTTTAAGGTACTGGTTACGTTCTTGGGCACGCCACCATACGCACCACTGAACCATTACTGTCACTGTACAATACTGTCCTTACCACAGGTAAGTTCATGCACTATATAGCCAAGATATCCCCGCACACGTTAAAGACACGGGGCCGCTCGGAATCATAGGCTTATGCGACTTACATACCACAGCCGATTCAGGAATTGGGAAGCTTTCATTAAAATGTCTACCTGATGGTTAACAAATGCACTATGATCCTGTATAATGTTTTGCATTAATATTTCTCTTTTTGCCCACTTTTTACCGGCCTACAGCATACGTCGGTTTCGGCACACCTCAACCGATTATTCCTAAAGCTACATCGCTACAACCATCTTATTCTATATCATATGAGAATGCCCCGAACACAAATTGGAAGGCATGGCCTGAAGTTGTGGGAGGGGCTATAGACCTACAAAAGGGACTCCCCCCTTTCCCTACTTACCTTTGTGGGTCAGACGAATAGCCCCACCCTCCACTCCCATTGTTCATATTTCCTCTATGTAAGCCCACTTTTTACCGGCCTACAGCATACGTCGGTTTCGGCACACCTCAACCGATTATTCCTAAAGCTACATCGCTACAACCATCTTATTCTATATCATATGAGAATGCCCCGAACACAACTATTATATATGGTAAATTGTACTGAAATTCTATAATTTCCCCTCACTTTCCACTAGAGCAGGGGTTCCCAACCCAGTCCTCAAGTACCCCCTAACAGTCTAGGATTTAGGGATTACCTAGTTGTGTCTAAGGAGTTTTTACGAAAAAATAAAAATAAAATTTAGACACAATAGGGTAATCCCTAAATCCTGGACTGGTAGGGGGTACTTGAAGACTGGGTTGGGTACCACTGCACTAGAGCACAAACTGACTCACTGAAACTTAATTATACCTGCCTGAATAAGCCGTTGAGAGCAGCTGTGCATTTGTGGAATTTATTAAACACGAAACCTTTCCAGTCTGAGCGCACCTCATTAAGTCCATAGAGGTGATTGTTTTAAAATGCTTAGCTCCATTACCTCCCAGTACATAATAGTTGAAAGCTCTTACATTTTCTTCCAAAATTACTACTTAGAAAGTAATCGATAGGTAGAAAGCTGAGCTTGTAATGTGAAGGTAGTGAGTTTAATTCCTGCCACAGTGGATTGAAAGACAACACATTAAACCACAAAGCTAAAACCATGAAATTCAGAACCGTACCATACATATTTCTCAAACAATGTTTTTTTTAATTATCTGATTTAGCAAAAAAACAGTCGTAATAAAAATACATATTTCATACCCATACAAAATTTACATTCTTGTTGCTAAATTGAAAAACAAAGCTCCTAATCACTGTAGAAGAGCACACAAAGTAACAGAGGTCAGTTGTAATATCAGTACTACATGTGCCTGCTGCTAATGTGTCATCTAATAGCAATACTATATTTTAATATTCAGTAAATACCCCTGTATGTAATTTCATAAAATAATTCCCCCAGTTTCTGGTCTGTGTGTGTTTGTTGAAGCATGCTGCCAAATTATCCAAGGTTTCCAGGACAGTTTCATTAATGCCATGTGCTGTATCTTCAAGTTTTTTTTTTAAACTTTTATTTACAATCCTTTATTACTATTACATTTTTAAATCAATATCAAATTGTACATGATTTTCAAGTAGTACAATAAGCCAGTGGCATACATACCGCGGTCGCAGGGGTCGCAGCTGTGACCGGGTCCGTCACTCCAGGGGGCCCGGCCGCCCTGTGGACCCCTGTGACTGGGTGTCCATCGCTATGCATTGCGGCTCCGGCCCGCGTGGCAAACCAATAGAGATGAATTTCCAGGGGGCCCCGGTCAGCACTGCGGCGCTTTAACAGTGCGACCGGGCCCCCTGTGATGACATTACAGCTGGGAGGAAGTGACTGCCCGTCACTCCTCCCAGCTATCAGCGAGAGCCCGCATGGGAGGTAGGAGAGGGAGTCAGAGTGGGAACTCTCACTCCCACCAGCCTGAGCCACTGAACCTCAGGGAAAGTCACCCTCCTGCAACTACATGGTTTTTGTTTGTTTGTATGTGTGTATGTGTTTGTCTGTCTGTGTGTCTGTCTGTGTATGTGCGTCTTTGTTTGTGTCTCTGTATGTATATGTCTGTATGTATGTGTCTGTGTGTGTGTATTTGTGTGTCTCTGTATGTATGTGTGTGTCTGTCTGTTTGTGTGTGTGTGTGTCTGAATGTATTTGTGTATGTGTCTGTATGTGTGCGTGTGTGTCTGTTTGTATATATGTGTCTGTCTGTCTGTCTGTATGTGTGCCTGTCTGCCTATATGTATGTGTGTGTCTGTCTATATGTATGTGTCTCTGTATGTATATGTGTCTATGTGTATGTAGGTGTCTGTGTCTCTATGTATGTGTCTGTGTGTGTCTGTCGGGGGGTGGGGGGCCTATGGATCAGTTTTGCACCGGGGCACCATGGATTGTGTGTACGCCACTGCAATAAGCATAAGCATAATTGAAGCACTAAAAATCCAATCAAAACACATTACAAAGATAAAAATAAATAAGCAGGTAAGTAAACATTCAGGGATCGTCTCAAATGAAGGGTGAGTCATTAGTGTTAACATTTTTTTTCAAGGGAGCCACATATGATGATACTAAGATATGTAACAGGGTTGATGTTCCAGGAGATGGCTAATGATTTAGGTAAACTAGAAAAATGGTCAGAGTTGTGGCAACTGACATTTAATGTGGATAAGTGCAAGATAATACATCTTGGACGTAAAAACCCAAGGGCAGAGTATAAAATATTTGATAGAGTCCTAAGCTCAACATCTGAGGAAAGGGATTTAGGGGTGATTATTTCTGATGACTTAAAGGTAGGCAGACAATGTAATAGAGCAGCAGGAAATTCTAGCAGAATGCTTGGTTGTATAGGAAGAGGTATTAGCAGTAGAAAGAGGGAAGTGCTCATGCCATTGTACAGAACACTGGTGAGACCTCACTTTGAGTATTGTACGCAGTACTGGAGACCGTATCTTCAGAAGGATATTGATACCTTAGAGAGAGTTCAGAGAAGGGCTACTAAACTGGTTCATGGATTGCAGGATAAAACTTACAAGGAAAGGTTAAAGGAACTTAACATGTATAGCTTGGAGGAAAGACGAGACAGGGGGGATATGATAGAAACATTTAAATACATAAAGGGAATCAACACAATAAAGGAGGAGACTATATTTAAAAGAAGAACAACTACCACAACAAGAGGACATAGTCTTAAATTAGAGGGACAAAGGTTTAAAAATAATATCAGGAAGCATTACTTTACTGAGAGGGTAGTGGATGCATGGAATAGCCTTCCAGCTGAAGTGGTAGAGGTTAACACAGTAAAGGAGTTTAAGCATGTGTGGTATAGGCATAAGGCTATCCTAACTATAAGATAAGGCCAGGGACTAATGAAAGTATTTAGAAAATTGGGCAGACTAGATGGGCCGAATAGTTCTTATCTGCCGTCACATTCTATGTTTCTATGTTTCTATATCTTAATATTTCTCAGTGTTACCTTTGGAGATATACACACTATGTTCCATCTTATATTGATATATAATTTTATTATTATTATTATTTTATTATTTATATAGCGCCATCAGATTCTGTAGCGCTGTACAATGGGATTATAAACTGTTTTATTACATGTTTTATTACTATTTTATTACTGTTTTATTACTGTCCAATTACTCTCATCTGAGTATTTTTATTTACGGACTATAACGATCTTTGCTGAAATTAATATATAGACTATTAGACTAGGATAATTCACATTCCACAAAAATATGTGTGACATCAACAAGTTAAAGTGAAATAGTTAATCTAGAAAACATTTAAAGGAATTCTCCAGTGCCAGGAAAACATATTAGTTTTCCTGGCACTGCAGGATCCTCTAGTGCCCCTCTCCCTCCCACCCACCATCCCAAGTTGCTGAAGGGGTTAAAACCCCTTCAGTGACTTACCGGAGTCCAGCGCTGATGTCCCTCAGTGCTGGGTCAGGCTCAGCCTTCGCTCCTCAGACCTAATGTGTATGCGCGACCGTCGGCGGGGGAGACCTAAAGCGCATGCGCGGTAATGGCTGCGCACGTGCATTAGACATCCCCATAGGAAAGCATTATACAATGCTTTCCTATAGGAATTTCGGCAACGCTGGAGGTCCTCACATAGCGTGAGGACGTCCAGTGTCGTTTTAAAACACTTTTCGTGTTCTATGGACACTGAAGTCTCCTCTAGTGGCTGTCTAGTAGACAGCCACTAGAGGAGGACTTAATCCTGCATGGTAAATATTGCAGTTTATGAAAACTGCAATAATTACACTTGCAGGGTTAAGGGTAGTGGGAGTTGGCACCCAGACCACTCCAATGGGCAGAAGTGGTCTGGGTGCCTGGAGTATCCCTTTAACCCCTTCCCGACTGCGGACGTATCAGGTACGTCTGGCAGAAAACAGTCCATAATGACCTTGGACGTACCTGATACGTCTGCACCTATTTTGAGCTCTGGAAGCTCTGATAGTATAGCAGTGATGTACTGCATGTGATGAGTGCCTTGAGGGGTCCTGGCACTCCGTGCATATAAAATAATATATATAAAAAAATATATATAAAATAAATAAAATGATCAATATTATTTTTTTTCTAAAGGCAGTGAATCATGGGGCTTCTGGGGGCGTCCCTAGCTTGCCCCATTAGCGATTTCATCCCAAGTGTGTTCCCCATTTCTCTGATTAGTGTGGATCTGCCTCCCTCTCTTCACTTGTGTTTTAGTGAGAGAGAGAGAGAGATCTGTGGTTTAGCTAGAGAGATTTAGGTATTTATAGGTAGGGATTTGTAAAATCTTGAGACCCAAAGGCTCTTTTCAGAGCCATTAACCCCTGTCTTGCCAGTGATCACTATAATCACTGGCTCTTGCACAGCAGAACTTTTCTGCTGTTTGTGCCTTTTTTTTTTTTTTTTTTAGGGGTTCATTTTTTGTGATCTTTTCTGAGACCCAAAAGCTATTTTCAGAACTATTAACCCCTGTCCTGCCAGTGATCACTATACAGATCACAGGCTCTTGCACAGCATCACTTATTTTGCTGTCTGTTCATTTTTTCAGGGGTTATTTTTTTTTTTTTTTGTGACAGGTCACTAAGTAAAGTAATTGTGATCATGGCACATGGGTCACGGAAGACAACACGCTCTGAGCAGTCATATGCCACCCTTGCGCTAGAGTCTGACGCGTCTATGTCAGACTCTGACCCTGCCAGGTGCTCAGATACATCATCACTCGATACAGTGTCTACTGCTAGTGATGTATCTGGTGATGTTGTATCTGTGCCTGCTAGTCCCCTTGCCAGAAGGAGAAGTGCTGCTCCAGCTGGCAGAACTGCTGAGGAGTGGGTAGTGCCTCATCGCCAGAGGCCAGACATCCCATCCTTTACTGCAAATCCTGGCATTAATTTGGATGTCACAGGATTTAGCCCTCAGCAGTTTATGGAGGTGTTTCTGGGCGATGATGTATTGGGGAACATTGTCGCCCAAACTAATTTATATGCCCATCAATTCCGAGCTACAAATCCGGACTCTTTTTGGCAAAGCAGCAATGGGCCCCCATCGATGTGCCAGAATTTAAAAGATTCTGGGCATTGATTATGCTGATGGCCATCATAAAGAAGCCCTCCATCCGCTCCTACTGGAGCAGTAGCCCCATCTGCTCTACCCCCATTTACTCCCAATGTATGTCGAGGAAGAGGTATGAAATGATTCTGCATTTCATGCACTTCAGCGACAACAGCCTGTGTCCCCCTAGGGAGCATCCCCAGTTTGACAGGCTGTATAAAATCCGCCCCCTGATTACCCACTTTGCTGCCAGGTTTGCAGAGGCTTATACACCTGGAAGGAATATATGCGTGGATGAATCCCTGATGAAGTATAAGGGAAGGCTGGGATTCAAGCAGTATGTTCCTTCCAAGCGCTCTAGGTATGGTGTAAAGATGTATAAGCTCTGTGATAGCGAGACTGGGTATACTCAGGCCTTCCGGGTGTACGAGGGAAAGGATAGCCACCTTGACCCTCCAGGTTGCCCAGAACATATGGGAACCAGTGGCAAGATTGTCTGGGACCTGATATTCCCCCTGATGAACAAAGGGTACCACTTGTATACTGACAATTTTTATACAAGTGTCCCTTTGTTCAAGCTACTGTACTGTTTTGATACAGTAGCTTGCGGCACAATTAAAACGAACAGCACAGGTTTCCCAGGACAACTTGCACGCACCCGGCTACGGAGGGGGGAGACCTCAGCTCTGCGCCAAGAGGAGCTGTTGGCAGTTAAGTACAGAGACAAGAAGGATGTGTACCTTCTTACCACCATCCACACTGAGGGGACTGTGGAGGTCCCTGTACGTGGCAGAGCTGAGAGAACGAGGAAGCCAGTGTGCATCAAGGCCTATAACCGTCATATGGGTGGGGTTGATCTGGCAGATCAGCTGCTGCAGCCCTACCTAGTTATACGAAAGACAAGGGCCTGGTACAAAAAGGTTGTAATCTACCTAATGCAGATTGCAACCCACAACGCTTTCTTGTTGTTCAAAAAAGCAAACCCGGGGACGCAACTGAGATTTTTACAGTTTCAGCTCCAGATCATTTCGGGGATTTTGTACCGTGATGCACCTGCTCCCCGGGCGGTGATGGGAGAGAGCAGAGTTGGGGCTACACATTTTATTTTTAAAATTCCCCCTACTGCAGCATACCAGAATCCCCAAAAGAGATGCAGGGTCTGTTCTAAGAGGGGGCAGAGAAAAGACAGTGTATATTACTGTCCTGATTGCCCTCTGCATTGGCGACTGTTTCAAACGATACCACACGCTGGCCCATTTTTTATTTATTTTTTAACATTTGCCGTTCAGTTTTTTTTTTTTGGTGTCTTTTTTTCTTTTGGGGGGGGGGGGGGGGGTTGTTACATTTACCCAGTGCATGGGGGGCATGGGTGTCCTTAGGAGGCCTTGCAGAAAACAACCCGGGGTGTTTTCTTGCAATAACCAACAGCGGGCTCCCCTAAATCACAGTCAAAAAGCGGTGTGCGTGTGTAAAATTGAGGATTGAACAGTTACCTCCACACACGTTCTTCAACTACTGTGGGGTGTAAACTTTTCAAATATATGCACGCTCATGGCAAGAAAATACATTGGGATATCTGATAAGGCCCTCAAAAGCAAGATAGGCAAACAAGATATGTAAAATTTGAAAAACGCATATCAGACATTTTGCTTTTTTGCACCCCCCCAGTGAACCCGACAAACGTATGCATGAGTGTTATCGCTGTACTCGGGAGATGATGCCAAGTACATATTGGGGTGTCCTTTGGCAGTAACACCTAACAGGAGCTTAGAATCTATGCACAAAGTAGAATGTGTGAGTGAAAAATAACACCACAAAAACGTTTGACAGAGACTGGTGGTAGAATTAGTGCATGTAAAGTGGTGAAATGCCCTAGGGTGTGTACTTTTCAAAAACATACAGTTTGACGGAGGTGAATTACATTGGCCCGGCTTCAGACATGTTCCAACTGGGACATGGGTGCATGATGGCCAGCTGTGTTTTTTTTTTGTTTGTTTTTTTTTTATCATATTTTACTTTTTTTATTCTAGTAAATTATATGATATGATGAAAATAATGGTATCTTTAGAATGAGCATTTAATAGCGAGAAAAATGGTATATAATATGTATGGGTACAGTAAATGTGTAAGAGGCAAATTACATCTAAACAAAACCACTGCAGAAATGTAAAAAGAGCCCTGGGGTTAAGGTAATGACTAAGAGAGTCAAGCCTTGAGCACTTCCACTATATATGTATTAATTATCCCTGTTCTAAATGACACCTTCAACAGCTATTGGAATTCTTTATGGAAATTTGTCAATATGTAAAAGATGTACAAATGGGTGAATGAATACTTGTCTATATACAGTTGCAAGAAAAAGTATGTGAACCCTTTGGAATGATATGGATTTCTGCACAAATTGGTCATAAAATGTGATCTGATCATCATCTAAGTCACAACAATAGACAATCACAGTCTGCTTAAACTAATAACACACAAAGAATGAAATGTTTTTATTGAACACACCATGTAAACATTTACAGTGCAGGTGGAAAAAGTATGTGAACCCCTAGACTAATTACATCTCCAAGAGCTAATTGGAGTGAGATGTCAGCCAACTGGAGTCCAATCAATGAGATGAGATTGGAGGTGTTGGTTACAGCTGCCCTGCCCTATAAAAACCACACACCAGTTCTGGTTTTGCTTATCACAAGAAGCATTGCCTGATGTGAATGATGCCTCGCATAAAAGAGCTCTCAGAAGACCTACGATTAAGAATTGTTGACTTGCACAAAGCTGGAAAGGGTTATAAAAGTATCTCCAAAAGCCTTGCTGTTCATCAGTGCACGGTAAGACAAATTGTCTATAAATGGACAAAGTTCAGCACTGCTGCTACTCTCCCTAGGAGTGGCCGTCCTGTAAAGATGACTGCAAGAGCACAGCGCAGCCTGCTCAATGAGGTGAAGAAGAATCCTAGAGTGTCAGCTAAAGACTTACAAAATTCACTGGCAAATGCTAACATCCCTGTTAGTGAATCTACAATACGTAAAACACTAAACAAGAATGGATTTCATGGGAGGATACCACAGAGGAAGCCACTGCTGTCCAAACAAAACATTGCTGCACAAGAGCACCTGCATGTTCCACAGCAGTACTGGCAAAATATTCTGTGGACAGATGAAACCAACGTTGAGTTGTTTGGAAGAAACACACAACACTATGTGTGGCGAAAAAGAGGCACAGCACACCAACATCAAAACCTCATCCCAACTGTGAAGTATGGTGGTTGGGGCATCATGGTTTGGGGCTGCTTTGCTGCGTCAGGGCCTGGACAGATTGCTATCATCGAAGGAAAAATTAATTCCCAAGTTTATCAAGACATTTTGCAGGAGAACTTAAGGCCATCTGTCTACCAGCTGAAGCTCAACAGAAGATGGGTGTTGCAACACGACAATGACCCAAAGCATAGAAGTAAATCAACAACAGAATGGCTTAAACAGAAGAAAATACGCCTTTTGAAGTGGCCCAGTCAGAGTCCTGACCGCAACCCGATTGAGATGCTGTGGCATGACCTCAAGAAACCGATTCACACCAGACATCCCAAGAATATTTCTGACGCTGAACTGAAACAGTTCTGTAAAGAGGAATGGTCAAGAATTACTCCTGACCGTTGTGCACGTCTGATCTGCAACTACAGGAAACGTTTGGTTGAAGTTATTGCTACAAAAGGAGGTTCAACCAGTTATTAAATCCAAGGGTTCACATACTTCTTCCACCTGCACTGTGAATGTTTACATGGTGTGTTCAATAAAAACATGGCAACATTTCATTATTTGTGTGTTATTAGTTTAAGCAGACTGTGGCTATTGTTGTGACTTAGATGATGATCAGATCACATTTTATGACCAATTTGTGCAGAAATCCATGTCATTCCAAATGATTCACATACTTTTTCTTGCAACTGTAGGTCTTACATGGTGTTTTTTTGTTGTGCAAAAATGGAAATTTTTTCAAAAAAGATCATTACAAACAAAAATATGCACAGCATATTCAAGATGTGGTCTTACCAGTGATATATAAATAGGCAAAATTATATTTTCATCCCGATAATTAATGCCCGTATTTATAACTGACAATACCTTACTGGCCTTAGCAACTGCAGATTGACATTGCATAATGTTGGCTACTTTATTGTCGATAACACTTCTCAAATCCTCATCATGTCTTGTTCTCCCTAATTCACTACCATTTAGGATGTATATTGCTTGTGTATTCTTTACCCTGAAGTGCATAGCTTTGCATTTTTCTACATTAAATTTAATCTGCCATTCGTGTGCCTAGTCCCCCAACTTATCTAAATTCCTCTGCAGCAAAGCAATATCCTTTTCACATTGTATTACTTTACATACTTTTTTGTCATCTCCAAACACTGAAACATGGCTTCCAATTCCTATTTCAAGAACATTTATAAATATGTTAAATAAGCGGTCCCAGAACAGAACCCTGAGAGACACCACTTGCCACTTTTGTCCAGCTTAAAAAGTTACCAATAATGACAACCAGGCCCGGACTGGCCATCAGGCATACCGGGCAAGTGCCCGGTGGGCTGCGATAGCCATGGGCCGAGGCCGACAAGAGAGATCAAGAGATCTCCCCTGCCGGCCCATACAGAGCCCGCGCTATCGAAACGCCGGCCCTGCTGTATGCCTTCATCAGCCGGTGGGGAGATCAAAGACTCTTACTGCAACCACTCACAAACACAGACACATTCACTCTAACTGCACCCCCCCCCACACACACACTCTAACTGCACCTCTCACACACACACACTGCAACCCAAACACACACACTGCACCCCAAACACACACACACACACACACACACACACGCGCACACACGCACACACACTTTAACTGCACCCTCCCACACACACACACACACTCTAACTGCACCTCTCACACACACACACTGCAACCCAAACACACACACTGCACCCCAAACACACACACTCTCTAACTGCACCCCTCACACACACACACATTGCACTACAAACACACACACACTCTAACTGCACCCCTCACACACACCCACACACACTGCACCCCAAACACATGTATGTACATAGTGGGGAATCGCGATGCAGCATAATACACCCTCCAAAATAATGACAGACAACGTAGTATGGATGAAACAGGCCACAGCATTTATTATAACATATGATAAAATACTGCATAACACATCCATAATTATTTAACAATTTCTCTTCTTTTCTGTAACCAAAACGTTAAACATAAATAACCATAACTTTGCATATATATATATATATATATATATATATATAACTTAACACATAGTGTTATACAGTGAACCCAACCGTCCTTGCCAATAAACAGAAAATGCTCCTATGTACCATTTCCTCTCACCCCTCACCTCGGCATAAACTCATTTCCTTCCAGTGCCTGCCACCAGCCGACCTTATCCACGCTTGATGGGCACGACATCCCAGGTAACCTAAGGTTAACCCTTTTGAGCAGGGGAGGTTGAGACCTGCAAACTTGTTCAACTCATTACATATCCTTAAACATAACCCCTCAAACTTAATTGGCAAGGACATACCCCCGCCACAAACCCCGCTGTCTTACACCTAAGATCAGCAGGGGACCCCACCAAAACCACCCATGGAGTGTTCCACCGCTTCCTGAAGGGCGAGATTAAAAAGGTCGAGCCCGACCTCCATTAAGTGCACTCCATCCCCCCAAAATAAGTTGGCCGCATCACCTTCAAAATCCCTATGGCGGATCGGAATCCCCCGAACCCCCAAAACAAACTGAGAAACCCGCCTACTCAACCTACGGCGGCAGTGCTCCATGGCACTCTGGTTCCAGGCGCACCGCTAGAAGTTGCAGGCAATGACCTCGGACCAAACCAGGCGCACATTGGGAAACCAAAGTAAAATGCGCCCCAAGTTCTGTTTCACGGCCGATACCAAATCCCATATGGGCCCCAAACCCAGGTCATTCCCCCCAGATGGATCACCAGGACACCCAGGAACCCCCAGGAGTACCAGCTCAGGGAGGAGCCGCACCCACCTCATGCCCCTCGTACCGAACCACGAACCTCCGCTTCGGAAGGCGTAAAACCCAACCGTTCGCTTCCAGGCCGAACCGCCACACACTGCCTTGCCCAATAAACGTAGGAGTGTCCCATGATCCAAAGCCTAGGGGAACCGAAGCTGCAGAGAGAAATCAAGCCAGTAGACCAGCCGGGCGAACATAGGAAACACAACATCTTGACTCCCACCTCCCAATTCTTTGAACCACCTGCGCTGGCATGCCAAGTCTAGAGGCCTCAGTAGCCGCCCCAATACAAAATTAATGACCCCCGAACTCCCTGCTATCAATTCCCAGAAATTCCAGCCCTAAACGGAACACTCTAATAAACTGGAAATGATAAAGAAAATTACCATCCTCATGCTCCAGGAGGGGCAGCGCCGGAAAAGAGCGTAAGGAACAATACTCCCCAAAGGACAAAACAGGACAAATGCCAGAACCCGGCACAGCCCAAGGTCTGATCCATTTGCTCCCCCCCAAGACATCAGTCTTCAAGCGGCGAATCCTGTAGGAAATCTGATCAGCAGTGCAAGCAATGTCCCCAAATAGCACCCCCCCACCTGCTACTGACTGGGGCACACCAGCTCCCCAATCCGCATGGCACCAAAGAATGGAAAACCCTATGTAAGGCATCACACAGATTAGCCAAGAGAGTAGCTGAGACCAGATGCCTCGAATCTTGGGAGGAGACCCCCCTCCCACCCCCCGACCTCAAACCTTTTAGGGCCTGGCGTACTATAAACGCTTTGGTAGCTTCTTCCCAACCCTGCAACTTGAACAGGAAGCTGAGCCCCGCCAAGCGCGCAAAAATGGCCGAGGGGGACAACCCCATCGCCTCCCAGTCCCCAAGGAGAAGTACCAGACCAGGCGGCAGGCGAATCCTGGAAACCCCCACGGGACAGCTCCCACACGTCCAATTCCCTCCACACCTTGTTATAGCGGGCTGATGTGGCCGCCGAGACTGACCCACAGACCAACTCCATCAATCTGTCAGACCCAGCGACCACATCTCTGCTGGGCATGGGACACCCTCCTCTTCGGCTTGCGGACCACTGCCCGAAACACGTCCCACTGTGAACGAGAGAGAGCATCGGCGATCACATTGCGAACACCCGGGATTTGTACAGCCCTACAAGACACATTAAGCCCCAAACAGCGCAGAACCAAGCGCCACAGCAAGAGTACCACGGGGGAGGAGGAAGCAGTCAACTGATTAACAGCCTGCACCACCCCCAAATTGTCGCAATGGAAAACCACCCGGCTGTGCTCAAGCAGGGAACACCTGCTCCACACCTCCAAAGCCACCAGAATGAGGAAGAGCTCCAGAAAGGTCAAGTTCCGAGTGAGCCCTGCCTTATGCCAAGCCTCTGGCCACGAGTCAGCGCACCATTTTGAGCCCAGAATGGCACCAAAACCAGACGAGCCAGCCGCATCAGTAAACACCCGCCTCAAGACAAGCATAACACCAGCACTGGACACCATGGGTAGAGGGGAACCCAGGGGCGCTGGGGGCAATGAACCACCACCGCCCATGGGCAGGGGCCCATAGGGGGTTGAAAACTGAACCGTAGGAGGGAGTTGAGCGGGGGGGACCAAACCGACTGAAGCTGACCATCAACAGAGGTGTCCCCAGTAACGCCTCCCCCACCGCTCCCACTGATCCAGAAACCCCCGAAGACCAGAGAGGAACCCTCCCAGCCCGGGACCCAAAGCACTAAAAAAGGAGGGAACATTGTACTCACCGGTTGCAGCCTGGCGGGCCAAACCCGGCACTGCACTCTCAGAAGGCTGAGGCAACGAAATAGGGATTCCAGAATCCATAGAAGTCATCAGATGTGTTCCAGGTGCCACCTGCTGGACGGATCCAGTAACTGCAGCTGAGTCCTGAGAAGAGAGCAGCAGAGAGGAGGTGAGCCCACGACCCACAGGAGGTGGCCGAGGTAAGTGGCCTGCAGGGGGAAGAGGGGGCCCAGGCAAAGTAGAGGGGGGAGGAGAGGACAGAGGGGACCCAGAAAGGATAGGAAAGGGACCAGGGGAGGGGAAGGTGGAAGGGGGAGGGCAGGCCCAGGCCTGTCTGTGAAAACCGACAGGCCCAGGACAAACAGGAGCAGGAGGGCAGGAAGCTGTTTGCTGGCCCGAATCCCACTAACTCACATAGAACATAATCCCACCCACACATTCTTTCCAAACCACTCCCACGCATCTATCCCCACACTCATACATGTGCCCTTGTCCCCTTAGCTGTGCTATCTCCCCAGGGCCTCACACACTGCTCCCCAAACACACACACTAACTGCACCCATCTCACACACACACACACACACACACACACACTGCACCCCTCACAGACTCATTGACCCCAAACACACACTGCACCCTTCACACATACACTGCACCCAAAACACACAGTACCCCTCACACACACTGACTGCACCCTTCACAAACACACTGACTGCACCCCTTACAGACACACACACACTGCAACCTTCGCACATGCGCAAACACACACACACACAGACACACACTGACTGGACCCTTCACACACACTGCACATTTTTTTACTCACACACACACACACACACACACACATACACCTCACCCTTCACACACACTGCCACACTACACCACTGTAGCGTTACTTACCCTTTCCAGGGACCGGCCGGGGTCCTCTGTTTGAGCCGCGCGCGCGGCTCATCCGAAGGCAGGAACAGGAAGGCTGTCTTTAGGAGCGCGTCGCGGGTCTCGGGCGTGCTCTTAAAGGGACAGTGGGAGCCTAAATTGGAAAAGGCCTCCCATTGGTCCCTGTCATGCCACACTCCCCATATACTTACCTTTTGGGGCGTGGAGATGACAGGGACCAATCAAAATAGATGTTTAGTTATTTATACTCACCTTTTTCCCTTGGTTCCTTGCCCTATCATGGTTTCTGTTCAGTTCCCTTTAGCGCTTGTTGTATTCAGTTGTGTTCCTTCGTACTTGACATTGGCTGTGTTTTCTGACTACGTTATCTCTTTATCCTTATCTGTTCTGTTTGCCGGCTTGCTGTTTACTGTGTACCAGACCCCGACTAGTCCTAGTTTACGCTGTCTCTTTGTGCCCTTGACCTCGGATCGTTCCTGACTCTGTACTTCTCCTATATACGTCAAGTCCGGTCACTCTAAGGTCCGGTAGACGTATCTCCCCTCTGTGTTGTCTTCTGTTTAGCTGAATCTTGCGTGTTGGGGTATATTCTCGTTACATTACGATAGGGCCATGGACCCCGCAGATTTAGCTCAGCAAATGGCATCCCATGAGGCTAGATTTGTAGAGCAGGATCACCGTATGGATCAGATAGCCCAGGCTCTCCAGACGCTCTTATCTAGAACTATTCCAGCAACCACACCTAACCCTCCTACACCTCTTCTTCCTGAAGAATCTACTTTGCCTAATACTTCCATTTAACACCTCCTCCTAGGTATGGAGGGGACTCTAAGACATGCAGAGGTTTCATTAATCAAATAGAACTCCATTTTGAGATGTATCCACGTTCATTTCCCACAGAAAGGTCTAAGGTGGGGTTCTTTATGCACCAACTTACCGATAAAGCACTTGAGTGGGCAAACCCTATTTGGGAGGCTAATGGACCTATGGTGCATGATTTCAACAGTTTTCTTACGGCTTTTCGTAGAACTTTTGACACAACGAAAAGGTGAAAGAATGCCGCAAGCATTAATGAGAATTAAACAGGGTTTTAGGTCTGTGGCTGACTATGCTATTCAATTTCGTACCCTTCCTTCACAGGTAGATTGGACCAATAATGGGTTAACTACTGCGTTCATGGAAGGTTTATCTGACACTATATTGGATGAGGTAGCAGCTAAGGAGCTTCCTATTGCATTAGAGGACCTTATTGACTACCTCATTGATATAGATAATAGGATTCGTGACAGGCTCTATACTAAGAACAGGAATAGACGTTTTGTTACACCTATTAACCCCAGAGTTGATAAACCTGAGAGTGTTAAAGTATCTGAGGAGGAACCCATGCAATTAGGGGTTGCCAAACTCTCTGATACTGAAAAGTTACTAGGAGAAGGGACGGACTCTGCCTATACTGTGGTAGGAGAGACCATATGGTAAAAGAATGTCCTTTGCTTCCGGAAACCTCTCACACCTAAGACCTTATAGGGGACTGGCCTTGGGTGTGATTTCTAAGTCTCCTTAATTGCCTCCTAACCATTTGCTTCTCCCTGTTTCTTTACATATGGGAGAGAGTTGTATAGCTGAGCACATATACGCTCTGGTTGACTCCGGGGCAGCTGAAAATTTCATAGACTCTGGTTTTGTTAAGAAAAACAACATTCCCATCAGAGAGAAGAAGATACCCTTGGCCGTTGAGGCCATAGATGGTAGACCATTACGTTCTCCAGTTGTTACTCATGAAACTGTACTGTTACACATGTATACAGGGGTTTTACACTTTGAAACCATTCGGTTCCAGGTCATCACCTCTCCCTCTTCACACCTAGTGTTAGGGTACCCATGGTTAGGTGCTCACAATCCCATTTTCGACTGGGAGTCAGGGCAAATAAAATCATGGAGAGAAGCCTGCCACGAATCTTGTACTATTGAAGTCACCCCTTTGAATTCTAGTAAATGTTCCTACTACTCCTCCTTTGTCTACGGTTATACCCCCTCAGTACTTATTTCTCAAGACTGTCTTCGATAAAAGGGAGGCTGACAAATTACCGCCTCCCAGACCCTATGATTGTGCTATCGATTTATTGCCTGGCCCTATACCTCCAAAGGGCAGGGTGTACCCTTTATCTGTTCAAGAAAACCGTGTCATGGAGGAGTATATTAAAGAATCACTAGAAAAGGGGTTTATTAGGAGATCCTCTTCTCCGGCTGGAGCGGGGTTCTTTTTTGTATCGAAGAAAGAAGGTGATTTAAGACCGTGTATCGATTATAGAGGTCTAAATAAAATCACTATCAAAAATGCATACCCTATACCTTTAATCACGGAATTGTTCGACAGGCTCAAACATGCGACTGTATTTACTAAATTGGATCTTAGAGGTGCATACAATTTAATACGTATTAAGAAAGACCATGAATGGAAGACGGCATTCAACACTAGATCTGGCCATTACGAGTATACTGTTATGCCATTTGGTCTATGTAATGCCCCAGCAGTATTTCAAGAATTTATTAATGATGTCTTAAGAGACTTTATTCACACATTTGTAATTGTTTACTTGGATGACATATTAATATATTCTACAGACTTACACACTCATCACAGACATGTTACGACAGTTCTGAAGACCCTTCTTGCTAATGCTCTTTATTGTAAACTGGAAAAATGTCTATTTGACCAATCCGAAGTCCAGTTTCTGGGGTACTTGATTTCCGCTAAAGGTTTTCGTGTGGATCCCCAGAAGCTTTCCGTTGTCATAGAATGGCCTTTACCACAAGGTTTGAAAGCCATTCAGCGTTTTCTTGGTTTCTCTAATTATTATAGACGTTTTATTAAAGGTTTTTCCTCTATTGTATCGCCTATCACCCGTATGACAAAAAAGGATGGCAATGCTCGTGTCTGGTCTCCCGAGGCACTTCAGGCTTTTGAATTTCTTAAGACTACGTTCGCCTCTGCACCTATTTTACAGCATCCTGTCCCCTCATTGCCCTATATTCTTGAAGTTGATGCTTCCGATATCGGGGTAGGTGTTGTCTTATCCCAAAGAGAGTCGCCTGAAAAACCATTGCATCCTTGTGGCTTCTTTTCCAAACAGATGTCCAAAGCAGAGAAGAATTATGATGTGGGTAATCACGAACTCCTTGCTATTATTTTAGCACTTAAAGAATGGAGACATTTGAAAGGATCCTTTCCTCATATTTACGGATCACAAGAACCTATCCTACCTTAGTGAGGCTAAAGGATTGTCTTCTAGGCAGGCAAGGTGGTCACTGTTTTGTCTCATTTCAATTATATTATCACCTATAGGCCAGGTGATCGCAATACTAAAGCAGACGCTCTGTCCAGACAGTTTGAAACTGCTGACAAACAGGAGATTGATGTTACTCCCGTCATTCCCCCAGACAGGAGTCCGACCACTCTAAGGTCCGGTAGACGTATCTCCCCTCTGTGTTGTCTTCTGTTTAGCTGAATCTTGCGTGTTGGGGTATTTTCTCGTTGCAACCACATTTCTGGCATACACACCTGAATCCCCTGTGTACACACTAGATCCCCATAAGCAAACACACAACATTCACTAAATAAGACTCTTTACAACCCCTACACACATTACATCAGCTACACATACATATACTATAGCCCCAATGAACAAACTCGCTACATCCCCTATTCACACTATACATACACACTCTCTTTTTCACTCTCTACAGCACCTAGCCACACATATCACAACACAACTAAAACTGACCTATTTATACAAAACACCATACCACAATCGGCTCACTCTACACACATGCAATCCCACAAGCAGGCTCCAAACACATGCACAATACCCTTTCTTGGCCCTTTTGTCCTCTGGTATCCCACTTATGGAGACACTATAGAGACAAGGCACAAACAAACACAGTGCAATCATGTTAGTAATTTTTTTGCGTGGGGGACGTGATGACGTAGACGCACGTACGCTAGTCTTGTGGGATTTTGTGGGATGCGATGATGCCAAGCAACGAGGTGCTGCTTTGGTAGACGCGGTAACGAGTGTCTTTGTGGGGTGATAGGAGACAGTGCAAGACGCATCACATTGGCTGAATTGCAGCAGTATCTCTGTGGGGCGAAAGGAGTCAGAAGTTGCGGTACAAGAAGCTGAATAAGAAACCAGACTAGGTACCGGGAATCTTGAGCGGTCAGAGTGATAAGAGGTCCCCTGCAAGGAAAGTAGCAGTATCAAGAGGCAGTTAAGTACATATGCCATAAATTCAAATTGACCAACACCCTATTGCCGGTGTTACTGCCGAGAGACTTCTTTAGAAAATTGCGATCTACATTCCTTTCATTTATATGGAACCATAAAACTCCACGTATTGCATATAATACATTGACACTACCTGTCGAGAGAGGTGGCTTGGGCCTTCCGCATATATAGATACTATGTTGCGGTATTATGTGCGCGAATTAGAGAATGGACGGCTATAGATAAGGCAAGCCATGGTATAGGATAGAACAGGATTTTATAAAGGTGAAGTTGGAGACCCTGCCTTGGCAGAATTGTAAATTAAAATTACTATCACCATCTAAACACCCGATTATAAACCACACCATACAGATTTGGAGAAGGCTTAAAGATAGATGGGGCTATCCCCAGGACTATCGGTATTCTTTCCAATAGCATCTAATTTGGATTTCCAGTTTGGGCCGGGTCATAAACTATTGGAAAAGTTAACCGGAGATGCAGACCCTTCAGTAACAAGTTTAATAATAGATGAAATACCCAACAGATTAAGAGAGTTCCCTTCATGGGACAATATGACAGTGCTTATAGATAGAATGGGGATCGGGTATTTAAAGTTTTTTATAAACCAAAAAGTGCTACCATATTGGCAGACGAGAGATTTGAGTCATTTTGTAATCCTGGAATAGAGAAAAAGCGTTACCTGTCCAGTATATACAGTTTCATTCATAAGGGTGCTATGGAGAAGACTGTCCCTTCATTCCAATTGGTTTGAATTCCAAAAGGTTTGAATATTCAAATGGACAGCAACGATTGGTCATTTGTGTTCAAATTGGGGATGAAAGCACAGGTGAGCACTTCTAGGAATTTTTTTTTTTTTTTTTAAAAGAGTTACTAGATGGTACAAAACTCCAGACCGACTTAAAAAATACGGAGCACTGGCTTCGGATGGCTGTTGGAGATGTGGCGAGAGGGGGGCGAATATGGAACATATATGGTGGGAGTGCAAAATTATTGGGAGCTATTGGTTACAGGTACTGAGTCATTTATAAAAATTTTCCAATGCTCGATCAATTATCCCCATCCAAGATTCTGTTGGGTTGGCCAGCTTCCTTCAAGGAGAATAACAAACAGATACTGTTGAGTTAATTATTGAATGAGGCAAATGCTCTGATTCCGTATTGGCTTAAATCTAGTATCCTGACTAAAGAACAATGGATTCTTAGAGTGGAAACTTTGAGGGAACTTGAAGAAGTTCATTGGGCCATTCAGGGGAAGAGAGACCATTATGATAGGACATGGGAACTATGGCGAACGCATTGGGCAGAAACACCATAGCAAGACTACGTTAAGACATACTGAAGACGAGTTAGTAGACCACTAATGTTAGAAGTATTAGCAGAACCCCCCTCTTTTTAATTTTTTGGTTTCTTTCTTCTTCTTCTTCTTCTTCTTTCTTTTTTTCCTCTTTTCTCCCCTTTCTTTCTTGGATTGTTTTAAGCATATGATGATATGGGACTTTGATAATGCTATTTGGCAGTGGCGTAAAGTTGTCCCAATATCTGACGCAAGTAAAAAAAAAAAAAAAAAAACATCCTATTTCAGTATTTTCACAGACATAAGACACCATAGTTTAAAGGGGTAATTTTAACAGTTACCAGGTTGTGGTCAGATAGTGTTTGCAGAGTAAGAGCAGATTTAAAGATTGAAGGAAAATGTGTTAATTTCCCAAAGAGGACTTTACATCAGGCAGAAGAGTTTCAAATGTTTTTTCTCCGCAGACAGATAAAGGATTAAATGCTAAACTGATGCATGAAGAGTCAGTATTACTACTTTACACCAAAGAGGCTGATGCAGATAAAACTTAATTAGATAACTCATGGAATGAAAATGCACCTATCACTGCTGACTATCTGGCTAAATATGTTGAAGCCCAATTAGAAAAAAAATTAAAGAAGAGAGGAACATTTACATTCCACAGAAATCAAAAAAGATTTACAAAACATCGGTGGAAAACTCAAACTGTTGGAAGATAAAACAGAACAACTCACTCAAATACTGCTTTGACATTGCAGTTTGCCTAATTCACATTTTTTTGGTGTTAAAAGGTACATTTGTGGCGTGCACTTCATATCTTAGAGTCTAATAGAACCGTCAAATACTGCTGTGACATAGCAGTTTTAAAAATTCTAATTTTTTGGGTGCTAAATAGTACATTTGCGGCATGCGGTGCACTTCATATCTGAGAATAGAACCGTCAAATACTGTGGTTACAGCGCAGTTTTACACATTCACATTTTTTTTGGTGCTAAAAAGTACATTTGTGGCCTGCACTTCATATTTGAGAGTCAAATAGAACCGTCAAATACTGCTGTGACATAGCAGTTTTAAAAATTCTTTTTTTTTTAGCTGCTAAATAGTACATTTGGGGTGTGCACTTCATATCTGAGAGTCAAATAGAACCGTCAAATACTGTGGTTACATCGCACTTTAAAAAATTCTAATTTTTATGGTGCTAAATAGTACATTTGCGGCCTGCGGTGCATTTCTTGCAGTCCAATAAACTAAAAAAATAAAAAAAAATAAAAAAAAAATTTAAATTGTTGACTGTTGGCGGTTACATTGTCGCCTGACATAAACCATCTGTTAGTTTGGTGGGTGAATGCAAAGAATGAGGAGAGCGTCAAATAAGGGATGTGGCCCTGGTCGTGGTGCTACTCGTGTTGGTGGAGCTCCTGTTGCAAGGAGAGGACGTGGTGATCTGTGCCAGCTACACGCACAAGGGAAACACCTTCCTCAGGTGCGAGTACGCGACAGAACCTTCAGCGTTATTTGGTAGGCCCGAATGCCGCTTTACGAATGGTGAGGCCAGAACAAGTACAGGCGATAGTAGATTGGATGGCTGACAGTGCCTCCAGTTCCTTCACATTGTCTCCCACCTGGTCCCCTGCTGAAAGCTCTGATTTGGCACCTGCAGCCCATGGCCATCTGTCTTTCACCTCACCCCCTTGCAAATCAGCCAAGCAGTCTGAACCACAAGTTATGCAGCGGTCTCTTATGCTTTTTGATGACTCTGCTGGCTGGGTTTCCGAGGGCCTTCCACCTAGCCCTGCCCCAGAAGTGGAAGAGATTGAGTGCACTGATGCACAACCACTTATGTGTCAGGATGTGGACATGCGAGGACCACCGCAGCACGTCTCTGATGATGACGAAACACAGGTGCCAACTACTGTGGCTTTCTGCAGTGTGCGGACCGGCAAGGAGGGCAGGGTTGAGGAGTGGGTTGAAGATGATGTGGAGGATGATGAGGTCCTAGGCCCCACATGGAATCAAGGTCATGCGAGTGACGTGTGCAGTTTGGAGGAAGAGGCGGTGGTCACAAAGAGGCACCAGCACAGCATAAGAGGGAGCAGGGTGCAAAAGCAGAGCGGCCAAACCCTAGACGGTATGCCTGCTACTGCCCACCGCACCCAGGGACGGAGCACACCAAAGCCAGCTCCAAGCAGTTCCCTGGCGTGGCAGTTCTTCAGACAATGTGCTGACGACAAGACACGAGTTGTTTGCACGCCGTGCAATCAGAGCCTGAAGCAAGGCATAAACGTGCTAAACCTGAGCACAACCTGCATGACCAGGCATCTACATGCAAAGCACAAGCAGCAGTGGAGGAAGCACCTCTAAAAAAAAACAAAAAACAAGAAAGGTTTCAGGCTCCTCCTGCTTCCTCTTCTGCTGCTGTCTCGGCCTCTTCCTCCACCTCTGGAGTCAGAGTGGCACCTGCCACCCGCAAACAGAGGATGTGGCAGCAACGCCACCATGTCTGCCACTGTCCCCAAGCATCTCCACACTGTTCCATGAAAGCGTTCAGCTGTTCATCTCCCAAATACTGGAGAGAAAGAGGAAGTAACCCCCTAGCCACCCGTGATCCCTGGCCCTGAATGCCAGCATTTCCAAATTTGTGGCCTTTGAAATGCTATAATTCCGTCTGGTAGAGAAGGACAGTTTTAAAAACCTGATGGCGGGGCTGTCCCACAGTACGTGGTTCCCAGCCGCCACTACTTTTCCAGGCAAGCCATCCCTTCCCTGCACAACCAATTGGCGGATAAAATCAGGTGTGCAGTGCGCAACACCATCTGTGGCAAGGTCCACATAACCACAGATACGTGGACCAGTAAGCACGGGCAGGGATGCTATATCTCCCTAACTGCACACTGGGCAAATGTAGTGGCAGCTGGGCCTGAGGCGGATAGCAGTTTGGCGCATGTCCTTCCACCACCGAGGATTGCAGGGCATTTCTCTTTGCCTCCTGTTGCCTCCTCCTCCTACTCTGCTTCCTCCTCCTCTACCACCACCTCATCCAGGCAGCGTAACACCTTCACCACCAACTTCAGCACAGCCAGGGGGAAACGACAGCAGGCTGTTTTAAAACTGATATGTTTGGGGGAAAAACCCCACACCGCGTAGGAGCTGTGGACGGGCATGGAACAACAATGAGTGGTTATTGCCACTTAGCCTCAAGCCCGGCCTGGTGGTGTGCGATAATGGGTAAAATGTCGTAGCAGCTCTGGGTCTAGCCGGTTTGATGCACATCCCTTGCCTGGCGCATGTGCTGATTTTGGTGGTGCAGAAATTCCTGAAAAACTACCCAGATATATCAGAGCTGCTGCAGAAAGTGCGGGCCGTCTGTGCGCGCTTTCAGCGTTCTCACCCTGCTACTGCTCGCCTGTCTGTGCTGCAGCGTAACTTCGGCCTACCCACTCACCGCCTCATATGTGACGTGTCCACAAGGTGGAACTCCACCTTGCACATGCTGGAGAGCGTGTGCGAGCAGCAGCAGGCGATGGTGGAGTTTCAGCTGCAGCACGCACGGGTCAGTCGCTCTGTGGACCTGCACAACTTCACCACCAATGAGTGGGCCTCCATGCAAGACCTGTGTGCCGAGTACTCCACGAACATGGCCAGTGCTGATAACGCCATTCTCAGACTTACTATCCCGCTTCTATGTCTCCTTGAAAAAACACTTCAGGTGATGATGGAAGAGGATGTGGCACAGGAGGAAAAGGAGGAGGAAGAGGGGTCATTTCCACGGTTATCAAGCCAGTCATTCACAAGTGGCTTGGAGGGTGGGTTCCTGCACCAGCATAGGCCAGGTACACAATTGTCCTGCCAGGGCACAGTTCTGGAGGATGAGGAGGATGAGGAGGAGGAGGTGGAGGAGGAGGAACCGTGTTCACAGCAGGGTGGCACCTAACACAGCTCATGGGCATCACGGGAGCGTGGCTGGGGGGATACGGAGGACACAGATGACACCCCTTCCCCATCTAAAAGGGGCTCTGGACACATACTGACACATTATTGGTGTCGGCATCTAACTCTCTGCTTACCAATTGCAATATTACCGACAAGTTATGTCCAGCATCTCAGGAGTGTATATTTGGAGACTCTTAACACTAATTTAGTGCACTCTGTGTATATACTTTATTTCTCTTTCTTTTTCTTTATTAGATTTCATGGGGGGAGATTGATAAGACCAGGCATTTGATTAAGGGGTGCCCTTGAAGGCACAAGACTTGGGAATCTTATTCTATACGCCTTCCTCTGTCACTGACTATATTACTATTTTTTCTATCACTCAGGCAGCCTGTTTGAAAACTGTCTGTAAATCTCTTGTTTTCTATATACTTGGACTTATCATTTAAATGCAGTTATCACTTAGGCAATGTTTGTGACTATGAACGGGTTAACTGCTGCCTGTCAGCAGTCCTTCATAGCTGAGCTACTAATTTCTGTTCCACTGTGGTTAAGCACAATATAATATCACCTAGTACAGGCAGCCGTTGCTATACCATAATATACTGCTTTAGATATTTTTCAGCTAAAACGGAGTCTGTTCGGCAACCCCTTATCTCATACTTTACTGCTTGACAGTAACCTCTAATTTATCATCCATACACTGCTACTTTCTAGGCAGCTTTCGTGATATTTAACTGGCTAATTGCCGTTTGTCAGCAGCGTATCTCAGCTGAACTACTTTATTATTTTTGAATGGAATGTAGACTCATGTCGTTAGTATGTATTACCATGCAGGGATTTATTTATTTATTTAGAAGTCTCCTCACTACTGACAGCATTGGTTTAGCAGTCTTTGAATCTCCCCCCTTTGTTACAGTTATTAGTGATATATAACATAGTATCACTTTTATAACTTGTATTGTTTTTGCATTAGAATTTATACACTTTTACAGCCTATATCAGTAGTCACTGAGCTTTACTCGCTGTGTAGCTTCCACTTACTCCTGTTGTTCTTACATTGTTTCTTTTCTACATTTATTTTAGATCTATTTATTTATTAAAAGTTACTTTTTAAGCTTACAATTTTTTCAGCTAAATATACACAGGTAGAATGGCACGCTTTTCTTTTTCTGTTTATTCCCTATGATTGTTCAAACTCAACTCCTGATGCATGGAGAAAAGGCCTTCACAAGCCTCTGCTTTTGTGTACATAGTTTATACTATGTGACCCATAGGTTGAGGAGGCGGTGACCGTGGCGGTGTAGGTGGTAGCCAACATGTTTTTTTTTTGTTTTTTTTATTAGGGTAGCCCCCAAAATATTGGGACATATATTTAAGGGTTCCCTCCCATTTTTGTGCATTCTTCCTTGTGTTATCTAAAATCAGGCTCTTGGATGATTTTTTTTTTTCGTATAACCAGTTTGAACAATGAAAGAGAATACCCTGCACTCCAACCCTCTCTCAAATGGATTATTCTGGTGATCCTCCTGACAGCCATGCTTTAGATTTTGATTTATGTTCTTCCAAAGCTAAAATCAAAGATTCCATCTAGTGGTATTTATGGTTCAGCTGTATTTTTAAATTTTTATGTATTTTATGTTATTTTAAGTGATTTCCCTATCCACATTTGTTTGCAGGGCACTTGTCCTACTCTTACCCACATTTTACTTCCTTTTGCAGCCCTCTAGCCCTTTCCAGAACTTTTTTAGAGACATTTTAGTGCCCAAAAGTTTGGGTCCCCATTGACTTCAATGGGGTTTGGGTTCGGGGTCAAGTTCGGGTTAAGTTCAAGCGCAAACTCAAACTTTTTGACAAAGTCCGGCCGAACTCGGCGAACCCGAACATCCAGGTGTCCGCTCATCTCTAGTCTCGAGCAATATTCCTAGACAAGTGGTAATCTAACATCTAGTTCACAGGAGGCAGTAGGGACCTCATTAAGGCTATCGTTCTAACTGATGGTCAACGAGCTGATGTCCCATCGCTAGCTTGTTATCAAATATTTAATCATTCCATTTCGGCACCTTAGTCTCGGTGAAGTGGGATATGTGAGTTGCCCTTTGCTCCCGCAGTAGTTCATGGGAGCGAAAGGGTGGGTTCTTAGTGGTTTGGGATCTTGTCTGCAGTGATAGCCAGTTCGCAATGGTATCATGCCTGTGTACCATCACGTAGGCCCTCTATGTAGAACGTCTTACTGGTTTATGTGTCCTAGGTGAGAATAAGGGGGAGGTGTGGTAGGGAGGTCGGTGGGGCAACAAACTGGGTATGACTGTAGATGAGTGACCTTTCATTTGAGTGCATGTCACGTTCTGTTTGTGTGTCTACTTGGCTGCCCGTAAGGTATCTTGTCTTCGGTGTGTGTCACCTGTAGGCTGGTCTCCACATGGAGGGACGTCAGATGGTGTACCAACTCGTTCGTTGTCAGTGAAGGGTACTTGCCAGTCAAGGTTTCCAGATTGCCTCTACTTTCTTTGTCTTGTCATAGGAGTCCAAAGAGTATTTCATATCGGTAGTATTGGTATTGTTTTTGTTGGTCAGACAATAAGTAGTTTTCCAGTGTAGTGCCAAAAGGTTCCTAGCCGCTAAAAGGATCAGGGTGGCAATCTTCCTGGTATCTATTCTCCATGAATCTGGGAATAATAGTAAGAGACCCATCTTAGGTGTGAGTGGGTGTGTTTCGTCTGTTCCATTTCGTATCAGCTTCTGTGCTTGTATCCAGAGCGGTTTGATCGCTTCGCATTCCCACTATATGTGGGTCATATGTCCTTCTTGAGCGTTGCATCGCCAGCATTTCGGATTTACTGTAGAATATATTTTGTTCAACCTATGCGGGGTAAGATACCACCGATACACACATTTTTTGTGGGCTTCTACATGTGAGAAGCAAGACGTGATGCCTCGTAGCACATTAAGTGATTTAAGCAATTGTTCATCTGTGAGCCTGGGTATACCCTCTTTCTCCCACTGAGTTACAAATTTAAAAGATCGGGGAGAGGTTTTTTCCCATAAGGCTTGGTAGCATAGTGACAGGGTTTTGGGTCTCGTTGGGGCAGAGTGGCATCTGTCCAGGAGCATTGTTCGGTGATCATTTCTGGAGGTAGTTATGCTCTCTGGGAACGCGACTTTAGTGTGTAGGATGCTCTTCAGTTTGAGATTGTTGTGGTTGTGACTTAAATATGAATATGAATCTCTTAATACATAATAATTAAGCAATACAGAACAACATTAATATTTTTATAGTTCATGGTATTATGGTCGAATATGTGGATAGAAAATACACAAAACGTTGTAATATTAAATGTATATTTAATATAACTAACTATAATAAATAAACAGATGCTAGCAGAATGTCAATTTACCACAATAATTATACAATACAAAATTACTTACAAAAGGTTGCTAAATGTTACAATGGATTTATATTACTTACAAGGCCCCAGCCCTTTGGCTGGGGTTAAGTCAGAGCTGGTACTACATCTTAGGTCCAGTCAGGTACAGGCAAAAAGAGACAGTTTCTCCTACATCTGGTTTTTATTCAGTGTAAGTAAGCTGGCCTGTGATGTCATTGCCAGAAGCACATGTCTTCCTACACACTGCCCCTAGTGGTGCCTCCAAAGCATTACACTAAATAGGCTTTCTTTATGATGTGAAGTCATTACTTAATAGATACCATTACAGAGATACATGAAAATAAGCAAATTTGGTAAGTTATATTTCAGTTGTAGGTCCGGGAACGGTAGGATCGTTGATTGGGAACACAAGTCTCGGATGCGATTGATACCTAGGGTTGTCTATGTTTTCAATGACAGCCATAGTGGTAACAGTTCCAGAGCCTCTAGAGGTGAATGTGCACAGAATTTCTTGTCTTCACATTGATCGGATCTCAAGGTGTCCCAAACCTTTATGGTGAGGACAGTGGTGGGATATAGTAGGGTCGTGTTTGGTCGAAATGTTTTCAGTGACCATAGAGTGCTTGTTAAGGGGGTTGAGCTGACTTTTTTATGTCTGCCCATTGGAAAGTATTCTTGGGTGCATGAAGTCGGACAGCAGACTCGAGTATGGCCGCTTGTAGTAGTTAGCAGTTTAGGAAGTCCCAGACCCCCCTCATTCGGATTTAATTGTAGGAGAGAGAGAGGTAAACATGGTTTCATGTTACCCCATACAAATCTGTTCAGTGTATTCTGAATGGTGTTAAATAATTGTAGTGGGACCTGTAATGGCAGCATCCTAAAGACATACAGGATCTTGGGCAGTACCATCATTTTATTTGTTTGCAATCTTCCCACCCAAGAAAGTTGAACGTCTCTCCACTTCTGGAATTTGGAGTTGCACATATTCTTGAGCGGAATATAGTTGAGGGATACCATTCTCTGTCTGTGTGGGGCTAGTTTGACCCCCAAATAAGTGATGTAGTTTTGTCTCCAATCAAACTGGTATGTGTTGTGCATGTTTGGACTTGTGCCTGTAGATTGATCAGCAGTGCTTGTGTTTTGGATTGATTAAGTCTATAGTAGGATATATGGCCGTAAGTTGTTAGTAGGGCCAGGAGTTGTGGTAACGATGTCTCAGGTTTACTCAAGGAAAGCAAGATGTCATCCGCGAACATGGCTAGGCGGTAGTTAGTGGTTTGGATTTGGATTCCAGTGATCAGTGGATCATGTCTAATTTTGTGAGCTAGTGGCTCCAATGACAATATAAACAGGAAGGGGGATAGTGGGCATCCCTGCCTCGTGCCATTCATGAGATTAAAGGGTGTCAAGATGAAGCCTGAATTGGAGACCTGTGCTGAGGGGTTCCCATATAGTGCCATGATTCCTTGTACGAACTCCGGCGGGAAGTTATATTTGGTCAATACTGATGTCATGTAGGCCCAATTGAGCCTACCAAAGGTCTTCTCTGCGTCTAAGGCTAACTACAGGCTTTCTGTGCTCTGCCTCTCTATATGTGACACTATATTCAAAATTTTCTTTCTGCGAGGTACTATCGTGGCTAACCTATTTGCTATGAGTATGGCATAAATCTTGGTGTCACAGTTTAATAAAGATATAGGTCGGAAATTAGGGGATTGAGTGGGGGGTTTCCCTTGTTTCAGTACTGAAGAGATGTGCGCTTTCAGCATTTCGGTGGGCATAGTGCCTGTTCATAAACATTGGTCGTCATGTGAGGAGCCAGTATGTGCCTAAAGGTATGATAGTATAAGTTAGTGAAACTGTCCGGCCCATGTTTCGGTAATTGGGTTATGGTTTGCAATATTTCTTGGGTCGTAAATTGTTGGGTCAACATTTGGCATTCATCCGTCGAGAAAGTCATCAATGTCACTCTGTTGGGGTGTAGGTGTAGGGCTATCTGGGGCTAGGTTGTACAATTTGCTGTAGTAGTTGCCGAACTCTTCTACTATGTCTTGCGGGTTGGTTATCTTGCGGCCTCCTTCCGTATGGAGGAAAGCTATTTTTGATGCTGGGGTTCGTGCCTTAAGTTGGGATGCTAGGACTTTGCCAGCTCTGTTACCCTCTTTGAAGAATCTGTATTTCATCTTTGTAAGAAGGTAAATAGTCTTTGCTAGTTCCATATACTTCAGTCGGGCTTGGAGCTGTAGGATTTTCATTGTGGTGTCGTGTGAGGGAGCTTGCTTGTTTGTGTGGGTAAGCATGGCAAGTTCGGTGAGTGTGTCAGTATAGGCTAAGAGGCATTGTTTTTTTATTGTAGCTAGAGTGTGCCTGCCATAGGGTTTCCCCCCCCCACTTCCCCAATTTTGTTGAGAGTTAAATACGTCTCTATGTCTGTGTTGAGTTGTGTGATCAGTGTTAGTGATGTCACGAACATAAAATTTTCGGTTCGCGAATGGCGAACGCGAACTATCGCAAATGTTCGCGAACGGGCGAACCGCCATAGACTTCAATGGGCAGGCGATTTTTAAAACCCATAGGGACTCTTTCTGGCCACAATAGTGATGGAAAAGTTGTTTCAAGGGGACTAACACCTGGACTGTGGCATGCCGGAGGGGGATCTATGGCAAAACTCCCATGGAAAATTACATCGTTGATGTAGAGTCTGGTTTTAATCCATAAAGGGCATAAATCACCTAACATTCCTAAATTGTTTGGAATAACGTGCTTTAAAACATCAGGTATGATGTTGTATCGATCAGGTAGTGTAAGGGTTACGCACGCTTCACAGTGACAGACCAAACTCCCCGTTTAACGCACCGCAAACAACCGCAAACAGTCCATTTGCACAACCGCAAACTCCCCATTTGCACATGTTTTAGTGCAAACTAGTCTAACTACTAATATGGTGGAAACATGCTACTTTTATTCATGCCAGACAACCATGCAGGACTAACAAACATGCCAGGGCCAGTCATAGTTAACCACCTCAGATAGTAACATGGCTCCCTCTATATACAGAGTAAACATGGCTCCCCTCTATATACAGAGTAACATGGCTCCCCTCTATATACAGTGTAAACATGGCTCCTCTCTATATACAGAGTAACATGGCTCCCTCTATATAAAGTGTAAACATGGCTCCCCTCTATATACAGAGTAAACATGGCTCCCTCTATATACAGAGTAAACATGGCTCCCTCTATATACAGAGTAACATGGCTCCCCTCTATATACAGAGTAAACATGGCTCCTCTCTATATACAGAGTAACATGGTGTCAGGGTACCTGAAGTCTCTACCTCGGAGGAGGTTAGACTTCCCGACGTCCGTTCTCTCAGCGGGGCTGATTCATCTAATCCTCACAGCTCTCATAGTCATTCCCACGCCGGCCGCGAGAACCCCACTTCCTTTTATGACACGACGCTCAGGAGCCGACGTCATGACGGCAATCACATCCCGACCTGTCAATCTGGTTTGGAACAACGAATCAGGGCTCGGCAAGGGCGGAGCCATGATTTAGAGAACCAGGGTATAAAAGAGGGATGTGGGTAATGGTTCATTGCCCTGTCGTGGTTCTAGCTTGTCTGGTCCCTCAGTGCTCTTATGTTTATCGTTCTATCTGGATTTGACTCGGCTTGTACTATCGTTCCTGTTTACCTCTCGTGTCCTTTGACCTCGGCTTGTCTCTCGCTTACCTGTCCTCTCGTTCCCTCGACCCCGGCTTGTCTCTGACTATTCTCTGCTTTCTCCTTACGTTAGCCCGGCCATTCTAAGGTCCGGTATACGTACATCTCTCCTGTTCGTACTCTGCATGTTGGATCCCTGTCCCGATCCTGACATTACGACAGGGCCATGGATCCTGCAGGTACTAACGCTCAGTTTGGTTCACCTGACTCAAGGTTTGAAGCCATGGACCATAGAATGGACCAAATGGCTCTGGCGCTGCAAGCATTACTATCCCACCCGAGTAATCAAGCAGAGGAGATTCGTACTCCATCTATCTCTCTTGCTAACACAGGCCTAGAGGTAGCCACAGGGGGAATTTCTTCCCGTGTTACTTCCCCTTTACGGTATGGCGGTGCTCCAGATACTTGTCGTGGTTTCCTAAACCAGATAGGAATTCATTTTGAATTACAACCCCGCGCCTATCCTACTGACAGGGCGAAGGTTGGATTCATAATATCGCTACTCATTGACAAAGCTCTTAGATGGGCTAACCCTCTGTGGGAAAATGATAATCCAGTAGTCTATAACTATAATGCGTTCCTTACTACGTTTAGGAGGACTTTTGATCCTCCAGGGAGAAAGGCCAGTGCTGCTAGATCACTATTACGTCTTAGACAGCATAGTTTAACCCTTGTGGATTATGCGCTAGAGTTCAGATCCTTGGCGGCAGAGGTCAAGTGGAATGAACAAGCCTATATGGACGTATTTCTGAACGAATTGTCAGATGCGATCCTAGACGAGGTTGCCACTAGGGATCTTCCTGAAAATTTAGAGGAATTAATTTCATTTATTTCTCGTATAGATGAACGCATGAGACAGAGGCAGAACACTCGTGATTTTGGTTATAGACCTTCCTTAAGACTAACTCCCGCATTTCAGAATTCTGAATCTACTAATCTAGCTCTCCCAGAACCTATGCAGATTGGTAACACTCACCTTTCAGAGAATGAAAGACAAAATAGGAAAAGGGAGGGTCGGTGTATGTATTGTGGAGTAGGAGGTCACCTACGCCTTAATTGCCCTAACCGTCCGGGAAACGCTCGCACCTAAGTTTCTCCAGAGGACAGGCCTTGGGTGTTTCTATTTTGTCCTCTACATATGATTACAGGGATCATAGGCTACTAGTACAGGTTTCTTTAACTTGGGAAAAGGGAGAACTTAAAGCTATGGCATTAATAGATTCCGGAGCAGCTGAAAGCTTTGTTGATCAAACTTTTGTCAAGAAACATGCTATCCCATTTCAGTTAAAGGAGACTCCCCTGGCCGTTGAGGCCATAGATGGTAGACCGTTGTTAGATCCAGTTATTTTTCGTGAAACTTTACCAGTTAAACTAACCATTGGTATTTTACACGAGGAGGAGATTTATTTCATGCTTATCTCATCCCCTTCAGTTCCTATAGTTTTGGGGTATCCCTGGCTTAAAAAGCATAACCCTACTATTGATTGGGAACAAGGTGAAATAGTCTCTTGGGGTCAGGGTTGCCAGAAAGGTTGTGTACAGAAAGTCTCACCGTTGTGCCTAGTGGACACACCTAGCAACTCTAACAAGCCCACAGATTTACAGATACCTTCCCAGTATCAGGATTTAAAGGCAGTCTTTGATAAGAGGAAGGCTGATACTTTACCTCCACACAGGTCCTTTGATTGTAAGATTAGTCTCCTGCCTGGTACTATGCCCCCGAGGGGTAATGTATATCCTCTATCCGCTAAGGAGAACTTAGTCTTAGAGGAGTACATTCAGGAGAATCTAGACAAAGGCTTTATTAGGAGGTCCTCTTCTCCAGCCGGAGCCGGTTTCTTTTTCGTAGATAAAAAAGACGGCACACTACGGCCTTGCATCGATTATCGGGGCTTGAACAAGATAACAATCAGAAATGCTTATCCGATTCCCCTGATTACTGAGCTATTTGATCGCCTGAAAGGTTCTAAGATTTTTACCAAGTTAGACCTGAGGGGAGCTTATAACTTGGTGAGAATTCAGCAGGGTGATGAATGGAAAACGGCTTTCAATACCCGGTATGGCCACTATGAGTACACGGTAATGCCCTTTGGGCTTTGCAATGCTCCTGCTGTATTCCAGGACTTGATTAATGAGGTTCTTAGGGAATTTCAACAGGAATGTGTTATAGTTTATTTGGATGATATACTAATACATTCTAAAGAGTCTGAGATTTATCACAAACAAGTCAGAAGGGTATTGCATAAACTTCTACAGCATGGGTTGTACTGCAAATTGGAGAAGTGTAGCTTTGACCAATCTCAGGTAAATTTTCTTGGTTACGTTATTTCTGGAGAGGGCTTTAAGATGGACCCTGTTAAACTCCAATCTATCTTGGATTGGCCATTGCCCAAGGGACTCAAGGCCATTCAGAGATTCATCGGTTTCTCGAATTACTATAGGCGCTTCATTAAGGGATACCCGTCTATTATCTCTCCTATTACTAACATGACTAAACAGGGTGCTGATACTAAGACATGGTCTCCAGAAGCGCTTGTTGCTTTCAGTACTCTCAAGGAACAGTTTGCCTCAGCACCGATATTAGTTCATCCAGACACATCTTTGCCTTTCTTACTCGAGGTAGACGCCTCAGAGACAGGTGTAGGCGCTATTCTGTCCCAAAGGTTAAGTTTGAATAAACCACTGCATCCATGTGGTTTTTTTTCTAGGAAATTGTCTGGGCCTGAGAGCAGGTATGATATTGGTGACAGGGAACTGTTAGCGGTCATTTTGGCTTTAAAGGAGTGGAGACACTTGTTGGAAGGGACTTTACACCCGGTTACTATTTTGACGGATCACAAGAATTTGTCATATATAGGGGAAGCCAAGCGATTATCTGCCAGGCAGGCTCGTTGGTCTTTGTTCCTTACTCATTTCAACTATGTTCTCACTTATAGACCTGGTTCTAAGAATTCTAAGGCCGATGCATTGTCCCGCCAACATGAACCTTCTACTATGCCTGAAATGGTTTTTTCTTCTATAGTTCCTAAGCGTAATATTATTGCCAGCACTAGCATTAAGATTCACTCTCCGTTGCTGGAGGAGATCAAGAAGTTACAACATCTGGCACCCGGACCTATTCCGGGGGACCGTTACTTCGTGCCTCCTAAACTCCAACTGGAACTTATGCAGTGTTTTCATAATAGTAAATTTGCCGGACATCCTGGCATACGCAAGTCATGTTCTCTGATTTCTAAAGATTTCTGGTGGCCTTCATTACGTAAGGATCTTAAGGAATTCGTCGGGGCATGTGATGTCTGTATGAGGACCAAACAACCTCATACGCTTCCATGTGGACTTTTGCAACCCCTAGAAATTCCTGTGAAACCATGGTCCTGTCTGGCTATGGACTTCATCGTTGATTTACCGGCTTCTAAAAGACATACGGTTATCCTCACCGTAATTGACAGGTTTACCAAAATGGCTCATTTTCTACCTCTGCTCAAATTACCCTCTTCTCCCGAATTGGCTGAAATTTTCGCGAGGGAGATTTTTCGTTTACATGGGATTCCTTCTGAAATCGTTTCTGATAGAGGTTCCCAATTTGTTTCCCGGTTTTGGAGATCCTTCTGTTCCCAGCTTGGTATCAAATAACATTTTTCCTCTGCCTATCATCCCCAGTCCAATGGGGCTGCCGAGCGCACCAACCAAAAGGTTGAACAGTTCTTGCGTTGTTTTGTTTCTGAACACCAGGACGATTGGGTCGGTCTGATTCCTTGGGCGGAGTTTGCGCACAACAACAGTGTTTGCGATTCTACTCGTTCTAGCCCCTTTTTCATGAATTATGGCTTCCATCCTTCCGTTCTTCCGTCGGCCTCCCCCTCCCAGGGGATACCGTCGGTTGATATTCATGTTGCCAATCTGAGAAAGTTGTGGGATCAGACTCGACAAATCCTTGTTCATAATTCCATGTTGTCCAAACAACACGCTGACAAACGCAGAAGGGTGGCTCCTGTATTCTCTCCGGGCGATAGGGTATGGTTGAGTACCAGAAACATCCGCTTGAAAGTTCCTTCCATGAAATTTGCTCCTCGTTTCATAGGTCCTTACAGGGTTCTGTCTCGGATAAATCCTGTTGCATATCGTCTGGCTCTTCCGCCTGCTTTACGCATCCCGAACTCCTTTCATGTTTCTTTATTGAAACCTTTGGTATGTAACAGATTTTCCTCCACTGTGCCGTCCCCTCGTCCTGTCCAGGTTGAGGGTCAGGAGGAGTATGAGATCAATTCCAGTCTCAATTCTCGGAATTCTTGGGGGAAGGTGCAATATCTTGTGGACTGGAAAGGATATGGTCCTGAAGAGAGGTCTTGGGTGGCCCAGGAGGATGTGCATGCTCTTCGCCTTCTCAGGGCTTTTCATGCTCGCTTTCCGTCTCGCCCCGGTTCCTTCCGCCCGGTGGGCGTTTCTGAAGGGGGGGGTACTGTCAGGGTACCTGAAGTCTCTACCTCGGAGGAGGTTAGACTTCCCGACGTCCGTTCTCTCAGCGGGGCTGATTCATCTAATCCTCACAGCTCTCATAGTCATTCCCACGCCGGCCGCGAGAACCCCACTTCCTTTTATGGCACGACGCTCAGGAGCCGACGTCATGACGGCAATCACATCCCGACCTGTCAATCTGGTTCGGAACAACGAATCAGGGCTCGGCAAGGGCGGATTTAGAGAACCAGGGTATAAAAGAGGGATGTGGGTAATGGTTCATTGCCCTGTCGTGGTTCTAGCTTGTCTGGTCCCTCAGTGCTCTTATGTTTATCGTTCTATCTGGTTTTGACTCGGCTTGTACTATCGTTCCTGTTTACCTCTCGTGTCCTTTGACCTCGGCTTGTCTCTCGCTTACCTGTCCTCTCGTTCCCTCGACCCCGGCTTGTCTCTGACTATTCTCTGCTTTCTCCTTACGTTAGCCCGGCCATTCTAAGGTCTGGTATACGTACATCTCTCCTGTTCGTACTCTGCGTGTTGGATCCCTGTCCCGATCCTGACACATGGCTCCCTCTATATACAGTGTAACATGGCTCCCCTCTATATACAGTGTAAACATGGCTCCTCTCTATATACAGTGTAAACATGGCTCCTCTCTATATACAGAGTAACATGGCTCCCTCTATATACAGTGTAAACATGGCTCCTCTCTATATACAGTGTAAACATGGCTCCTCTCTATATACAGAGTAACATGGCTTCCCTCTATATACCGTGTAAACATGGCTCCCTCTATATACAGAATAACATGGCTCCCTCTATATACAGTGTAAACATGGCTCCCTCTATATACAGAGTAACATGGCTCCCTCTATATACAGAGTAACATGGCTTCCCTCTATATACAGTGTAAACATGGCTCCCCTCTATATACAGAGTAACATGGCTCCCCTCTATATACAGAGTAACATGGCCCCCCTCTATATACAGAGTAACATGGCTCCCCTCTATATACAGAGTAACATGGCTCCCCTCTATATACAGAGTAACATGGCTCCCCTCTATATACAGAGTAACATGGCTCCCTCTATATACAGAGTAACATGGCTCCCTCTATATACAGAGTAACATGGCTCCCCTCTATATACAGAGTAACATGGCTCCCTCTATATACAGAGTAACATGGCTCCCCTCTATATACAGAGTAACATGGCTCCCTCTATATACAGTGTAAACATGGCTCCTCTCTATATACAGAGTAACATGGCTCCCTCTATATACAGTGTAAACATGGCTCCTCTCTATATACAGTGTAAACATGGCTCCTCTCTATATACAGAGTAACATGGCTTCCCTCTATATACCGTGTAAACATGGCTCCCTCTATATACAGAATAACATGGCTCCCTCTATATACAGTGTAAACATGGCTCCCTCTATATACAGAGTAACATGGCTCCCTCTATATACAGAGTAACATGGCTCCCCTCTATATACAGAGTAACATGGCTCCCTCTATATACAGAGTAACATGGCTCCCCTCTATATACAGAGTAACATGGCTCCCTCTATATACAGAGTAACATGGCTCCCTCTATATACAGAGTAACATGGCTCCCCTCTATATACAGAGTAACATGGCTTCCTCTATATACCGTGTAAACATGGATCCTCTCTATATACAGAGTAACATGGCTTCCTCTATATACAGAGTAACATGGCTCCCTCTATATACAGAGTAACATGGCTCCCTCTATATACAGAGTAACATGGCTCCCTCTATATACAGAGTAACATGGCTCCCTCTATATACAGAGTAACATGGCTCCCTCTATATACAGAGTAACATGGCTCCCTCTATATACCGTGTAAACATGGATCCTCTCTATATACAGAGTAACATGGCTTCCCTCTATATACCGTGTAAACATGGCTCCCTCTATATACAGAATAACATGGCTCCCTCTATATACAGAGTAACATGGCTCCCTCTATATACAGAGTAACATGGCTCCCTCTATATACAGAGTAACATGGCTCCCTCTATATACAGAGTAACATGGCTCCCCTCTATATACAGAGTAACATGGCTCCCCTCTATATACAGTGTAAACATGGCTCCTCTCTATATACAGAGTAACATGGCTTCCCTCTATATACAGAATAACATGGCTCCCTCTATATACAGAGTAACATGGCTCCCTCTATATACAGAGTAACATGGCTCCCCTCTGTTTACAGTGTAAACATGGCTCCTCTCTATATACAGAGTAACATGGCTCCCTATATATACAGTGTAAACATGGCTCCTCTCTATATACAGAGTAACATGGCTCCCCTCTATACAGGGGCGTACCTGGAGCATTTGGCACCCGGGGCGGATCCTTTATTTGGCACCCTCCTCCCCAACCTTGTAATGTAAAAAACAACTGCAATTTTTTTTAAATGTGTGTGCATAGTGTGTGTGCAGTGTGTGTATAGTGTCTGTGTATAGTGTGTGTGTATAGTGTATGCAGTGTGTATAGTGTGTGCAGTGTGTATGCAGTGTGTGTAGTGTGTGTGTGTATAGTGTATGCAGTGTGTATGCAGTGGGTGTATAGTGTGTATGCAGTGGGTATGCAGTGTGTGTATAGGGTGTATGCAGTGTGCGTATAGTGTATGCAGTGTGTACAGAGTGTGTAGAGTGTATGCAGTGTGTGTATAGTGTATGCAGTGTGTGTGCAGTGTATGCCGTGTGTGTATGTGTGTAGTGTGTATGCAGTAATTGTAGTGTGTGTGCAGTGTATAGTGTGTGTAGTGTGTATTCGGTGTGTGTATAGTGTGTGTGTGTGTAGAGTGTATGCAGTGTGTGTAGAGTGTGTGTAGTGTGTGTAGTGTGTGTAGTGTGTGTAGTGTGTGTAGTGTGTGTAGTGTGTGTAGTGTGTGTAGTGTGTGTAGTGTGTGTAGTGTGTGTAGTGTGTGTAGTGTGTATGCAGATGCAGTGTGTATGTTGTGTGGAATAAGTGCTGCCACTTACCTGTCCCTCCCGTCCTCCTCGACTGGTGGTCCGGTGGCACAGCATCACTGGGCAGTTTAGAGGGGCCCAGTATTCTCCATGCTCGTTAATAAGACTATCTACCCGAGTTTCCCATCCAGCAGCAGCAGGGTCCTCTGTTCTCACGATCCGCAAGAGCGTTGCTATGGCAACGTTATCGCGACCCGCGAGAGCGTTGCTATGGCAACCCACGGCAACGCTCTCGCGGATCGCGAGAACAGAGGACCCTGCTGCTGCTGGATGGGAAGCTCGGGTAGATAGTCTTATTAGCGGCCGGTCCCTTTACACAAGACACAGGGCGGCATTTCGCCGCCCCTGCGAAAGTTCGCCCCGGGCACCCCCCTAGTGAGTGGTACCCGGGGCGGACCGCCCCCGCCGCCCCCCTTTAGTACGCCACTGCCTCTATATCCGGAGTAACATGCCTCCCTCTATATCCAGAGTAACATGGCTTCCCTCTATATACCGTGTAAACATGGCTCCCTCTATATACAGAATAACATGGCTCCCTCTATATACAGAATAACATGGCTCCCTCTATATACAGTGTAAACATGGCTCCTCTCTATATACAGAGTAACATGGCTCCCTCTATATACAGTATAAACATGGCTCCCTCTATATACAGAGTAACATGGCTCCTGACCTGTGGGTGGGGGCCCTATAAAAGAATAATGGGGGGGGGGGGGACCTACTGTCCTCCCCCCCGCCCCCACCCCTGAGCGGCGGGTGGGGGCCATAAGTTACTATAAGGGAGGGGACCTACTGTCCTCCCCCCGGCCCCCACCCCTGAGCTGCGGGTGGGGGCCCTATAAAAGAATAATGAGGGGGGGGACCTACTGTCCTCCCCCCGGCCCCCACCCCTGAGCTGCGGGTGGGGGCCCTATAAAAGAATAATGAGGGGGGGGACCTACTGTCCTCCCCCACGCCCCCACCCCTGAGCGGCGGGTGGGGGCCCTAAGTTACAATAAGGGAGGAGACCTACTGTCCTCCCCCGGCCCCCACCCCTGAGCTGCGGGTGGGGGCCCTATAAAAGAATAATGAGGGGGGGGACCTACTGTCCTCCCCCCGGCCCCCACCCCTGAGCGGTGGGTGGGGGCCCTAAATGAAAATCCCCCCTCCCCCATCAAAGGTGACTAGGGGTCCCCATGCCCCTAGTCACACACCCAAATAAAAAAGCCCCTACCTACCCCCCTCACCCTAAAAAATAGTGAGGGGGAAATAAAATTACTACCCTGTAAAGTAAAATTCAACTTACTATTCAACGTCTTCTTTTTTCTAAAATCTTAATTTTTCAGCCCCAAAAAAGGCCAAATAAAAAGCCATCATACCCGTCGAACTTAAAAATAAAATAAAAAACCCGAGCGCCAAAAAAGATTAATCCATCTTCACCCATGGAGGGCTCCGCGCAGACTAGGGTATTAACATATAACCTATTGTTACAATTGTTACTTGAAAAGCATGAGGAATGCCGTTGGGGTACCACATGCTCATTTGTTATACCTCCATGCACTACAAAAATAAAGAATTAAAAAAAAAAAAATAAATAAATAAAAAAAATATATATATATATATATATATTTTTTTTTATATGTATGCAGCTTCCAAATTAATCTAAAATGGATGCTGTCCAGGAGGTGGGAGGGTCTGCTAGGGAGGGTGTGCTGCTGATTGGCTGGAATGTGTCTGCTGACTGTGAGGTACAGGGTCAAAGTTTACTCAATGATGACGAATAGGGGGCGGATCGAACCGCGCATGTGTTCGCCCGCCATGGCGAACGCAAACACGCTATGTTCGCCAGGAACTATTCGCCGGCGAACCTTTCGGTACATCACTAATCAGTGTATGATCGGCTAAGAGTGTGTCATTGAGGCGCCATGTGCACCTGCCATGGTTAGGGTATTGCATCATGATTGTCATGTAATGGGGACATGGTTGGGCCATGTTATGTCTCCTATATGAGTTTTGGTAATCTTCGTTGCCTGCAATTTAGGGATCAAGAATTGGTCTATTTGGGAGTATGATGTGTGACTTAGAGAGTGGTATGTATAGTCCCTGTCTAGAGGATGTAGAGTCCTTAAAATGTCCAGGAACCCATGGTCCATAAGTGTGTTTCCTAATAGTTTAGTGGAGCGTACCCTTTGATTCGTTGTGTTCTGTTTGACCTTATCTGCAGAGGTGGTATCCAGAGTTGTGTCGAGGACGAAGTTCGTGTCTCCTCCTATTATAATATCTCCAAACTTGTGGGCATTGAAGAGAGTGAGCACTTTGTCTAGGAATGTATGGTGGTCATTGTGTGGGCCATAAATATTGACCAGTGTACATTGGACATTGTTAACTATGCATTGTAGGATGAGGAACCTTCCTTCTTTGTCAGTTATCGTTTTGATCATTTGAAAGGAATACGTCTTTACTTATCAAGATCATCACTTCTCTTTTTTTTTATTTGTAAGTACTGTGGATGCACACTGGGAAATGTTTGGAGAATGAGAATCTCGGCTGGTGTCTCTTTTGGAAATGATAAAACGCTATGTAAGCGTAATGTTTTTTTGCCTCTAGGAGTGCTAATCTTCGCTTGTCGGGTGAGTTTAAGCCCTTGGCATTCAGGGAAAAAATATTAAGCGACATAGCAGTTGTGTGTGAACTTAGTAATATGTCGCTGGCATGCCTTGGGAGAACTCAGAAGTGTATAGTACATGGGGTGTACCGAGCGGTGTAGATACTTAGTTATGTAGTCGGGTGTTTGCTTGCCCACTGTAAAAAACAGAGTGTGTCAGTGAGGAGTTATCCCTCAGAGTGGTCATTCTATCAGTCATTGGGTAAGAGGTCACAATCTGGTGATATTTCGTCAATGGGGGGGTCACCATCACCACCAGAAACAGCCTTATAAGCATCGCTTGCTGGACCTGCAGCAACGCTGGAAGAGAATTGTGAGGAAGAGGAGTCAGAGGAGGAATGTGGCTTTGAGGAGGAGGAGGAAGACCAACCACAACAGGCATCCCAGGGTGCTCGTTGTCACCTATCTGGTACCCGTGGTGTTGTACGTGGCTGGGGGGAAGAACATACCTTCATTGAGATCACTGAGGAGGAGGAACGGGAAATGAGTAGCTCGGCATCCAACCTTGTGCAAATGGGGTCTTTCATGCTGTCGTGCCTGTTGAGGGACCCTCGTATAAAAAGGCTGAAGGAGAACGACCTGTACTGGGTGTCCACGCTACAAGACCCCCGGTATAAGCAGAAAGTGGCGGAAATGTTACCGAATTACAACAAGTCGGAAAGGATGCAGCATTTACAAAATAAATTAAAAAGTATGCTTTACACAGCGTATAAGGGTGATGTCACAGCACAACATGAATCTAACAGGGGAAGAGGTGAAAGTCATCCTCCTCCTCCCACGACCACGCCGGCAAGGACAGGGCGCTTTAACCCCTTAAGGACCAAACTTCTGGAATAAAAGGGAATCTTGACATGTCACACATGTCATGTGTCCTTAAGGGGTTAAAGACGTGTTGTTGATGGAGGACATGCGGAGCTTTTTAAGTCCTACGCATCGCCACAGCCCTTCGGGATCCATCCTCAGAGAACGACTCGACCGACAGGTAGCAGACTACCTCGCCTTAACTGCAGATATCGACACTCTGAGGAGCGATGAACCCCTTGACTACTGGGTGTGCAGGCTTGACCTGTGGCCTGAGCTATCCCAATTTGCGATAGAACTTCTGGCCTGCCCTGCTTCAAGTGTCCTGTCAGAAAGGACCTTCAGTGCAGCAGGAGGTATTGTCACTGAGAAGAGAAGTCGCCTAGGTCAAAAAAGACTAGATTACCTCACCTTTATTAAGATGAATGAGGGATGGATACCGAAGGGACTGACAGTGGGCGATACATTCGACTAAAAAAGGCCTGATGACAGCACTTCACGTTGACCGCCGTGCGAAATGGCCGCCTGAGAGCAGAGCTCCGCACCCGAAGCCCGCCAAAACGCCCTGCAACACGCTACAGCTACCCCAAAAAAACCCAAAACTTACCAGACAGCAGCCCGAACTGTCCCCCTGCTCCCGCAGCAAATGGCCAGCAGGAAGCCGTCGAAGCAGGGCCATAAAGAGGCGATGTCGGTCGCGGACATGCTATCCACGCCGCAGCCTACCACACGAGGCGCCCAGACGGACCAGCCGGATAGGCAGGAGGAGGCACCGGGTGGGACCCAGTCACGGGGGGCCCCGACTGAAACCTCGAGCGCAACGATCCTCCACTCTATTGGAGGTCAAGGGCTTCCTGGCGGCGGAAATAGCTCGGTCGACGGCAGAAGTGAAGGCAGAAATAGCCGCCATTGGCATCCGCACAGCGGCAGTTGAGCGCCGGATGGCCGGGATCGCCAAAGCCCAAAATGACAACACCACTGTCACCAATGCCCTGCAGCACAGGCTTGTGGACCTCGAAATAGAAATGGAGGACATCTCTAACAGAGCCCGCCGCAATAATTTACGCATCCGCGGCCTGCCAGAGACAGTAGGGGAGACAGACCTAGAAGCAGCACTGGTGAGCACTTTCAGACGCAGCCTCCCTGATATACCAGAGCACATGTGGTGGATAGACAGAGCCCACAGGGCCCTCAGAGCTAAAGGCCCTAACAACAGCCCCCCAAGGGATGTCATCATAAAATGGCATTACTACAAAACAAAAAAAGCCATCCTCAAGCATAGCAGATCGCACCCATACACCTGGGAACGCACTGAACTGCAATTGTACCCGGACATAGCTCCCTCTACGCTGCAAAGACGCAAGGCCTGGAGACCGGTAACAGACCTCCTCAGGGAACAGGGGGTGAGGTTTGCTTGGGGATACCCCTTTAAAATTATAGTCTTCAAGGGACCCAAGCCAGCAGTGCTACTACCCTCTATGGACATACCAACTTTCCTCACAGGCCTTGACATAGCTGTGCCGGCTGATCTACAACTTCCCCAGGGAGGACAGGCCCCACTCCCACTACTACCTGACGCATGGGGGCACAGCGACCTGACGGTGGACATGCACTAAAAGGGAACCTCAGCAACAAAACCACTGGAGCATTGAGCCGAACGCAAACTGAACTGCTTAACTGAAGGACTTCTTAATACAGCGGTTTACAAAGCCTGGACTGAGAGCAAGTATGTGCTGAGATTGGGGTGGGAGAGGGGGGGGGGACAATGGTTATTGGGACTCCCGGAAACTAAGCCACGCATACCCTGAGAAGGGGTACGACTGCGATCTGCTGGTGGGCACTTAGCTACTCTGCTCTACGGTCAAAAGCCAAGCTACAGCGGATTCACAGAGTGGCGGGACGCTTACTAGAGACGCCCAGTATTACAGGGACCTTTGCCTCGCTTGACTTGGGGCCTCTTATGGGGTGCCTGGGGGCGGGTGGGGGGGGTTCTGGGGGGGGTGTACATCCCCAGAGATCACTCAAAGCGGGCCTCCCCCCCCTGTTTCTGCCCTCCCCCCCCCCCTTCCTCCCCGGGGCGCTCCGGGAATTCCGCCCGGGAGGTGGGACCAGTCCTGAGGGTGGGGGCCCGGGGCGGTGAGGGGGTGGAGAATGGTCCCCCGTATAGTAGGTGGGAGTCCAGATGAGGTATAGGGAACCTGGGTGGCACACACGACAAGTACCTTTTATACACACAGACCTAAGGCAGGCGAGCCCCAACACACATTACAGGGGGAGATCCTGAGGGGGGCGGACCCCCCCCCCCCACCTACACACTAGCTGTAGTTAGCTGAATGCGGGTTTGACTGGGTGCTGGGATTGGCAGCCACCGCTCCATTAGAGGTGATCCCCGCAGCGGAGCGGTTGCACACCCCCACAGCTCCTGGCGATTGATAAGACCCGGAATTCCTGTTGTTGAATTGTTATTGTTTTTTGTGTTTTTGTTATTGAATTTGTACTAAATATTGTACACTATAACTTTGTACTCTAACAGGTGGTAGACCTTCTGAGCCTGCTCGCCTGTTTCTCTCTCTATTTCTTCTCTTGTATCTCTTTACTCTCCCCGCCTTACCCACCCCTCATCCCATCCCCGTACCGGACGAGACGAAACTCCGCGGAGAGACCCGACGCTCTGAGTGCATAGGATCCTCACTGCAGACCTGACATAGATTTGTGGGGTACTCACACTTTGCTGCTGTATTCTAAGTCACAGCTCAAAGTAACACGACACACACCCCGACACATGGACCTCCTCCTGACCTCACTAAATGTAAATGGCCTAAACACCGCAAACAAACGCAGGCTGTTACTGAGAGAAATCCATAGACAGAGGGCCACAATAGCTTTTATCCAAGAGTCCCACATTCCTCGCACCTCTAAGATTCAACTTACGAACCATATCTATACGAGAGCCTACACATCTAGGGCGACATGTAAAAGAAATGGAGTAGAAATACTCATGCATAAGAACTGCCCCATGCGAGTCACTGGGGTGCAAACGGACACGGAGGGCCGGTACGTGGTACTCTCAGGAACAATGTTCAACAACACATACCACCTTATCAACGTATATGGCCCAAATACTCCAAACCCACAATTCTGGAGAGATCTGGAACTCATAGTTAAGAACCTGCCGAGAGGCATACTAATTCTAGGGGGGGACCTTAATGCCACGCCCTGCCCGGCGTCGGACAGAGGGGGTGGACAACAGTTGCCCCGATCGCTTAATAGGGGGGGCCAAGACAAACTCCTCCACACCTTCATACAACACACGGGACTGCTTGACCCATGGAGACTGCATCACCCGGGAGAGAGGGACTTCTTCTCCGCGGCTCACAAATCCTACTCCCGCATAGACCTCTTCCTTACAAATAGCATGGGAATGCAATGGATAAAAACCTCACGAATCAATCTGATCACGTGGTCGGATCATGCAGATATCGCAATAACATTGAAAGCACCCGGTAATCACACGCAATGGAAATGGAGACTAAATGCCTCCATGCTGAAAGACACCCAAACACAGGAGGATCTCCGACAGGAGATCGGGCATTACTTCCAAACAAACGCTACACCGGACATAAGACCAACGACCCTGTGGGCGGCCCATAAAGCGGTGATTCGCGGTCTCCTCATAAAAATAGCGACACGTAGGAAAAAACAGAAATACGAGACACTCACGGCACTACAAACACAATTGCGTAAAACCGAAATGCAACACAAACAGATGGTCACTCAGTCCACGACTAGGGAACTGACAGAACTCAGACGGCTCATTACAGAACTTATGTTGGACGACATAGGCAAGACGCTAGTAAGGACAAAAAGACTGTTCTATGAAAAGTCCAATAAAATGGACTCCCTACTGGCGAAGGCCCTCAGACCCCAAACACAAGCACCTACAATCCACGCCATTAGAAACGACAAAGGGCAGATACTCACAAGCCCGACCGACATCAATGAAGAATTCACCAGATTCTTCATGTCAGTGTATAATCACTCTCCCACTCTGACAAGCAGTAATAAGCTGCACGCCACAGCAGTGGCGAAGTTTTTAGAGGCAATAGATCTCCCACTACCCCAAGCGGACCTGGTTGCCCCCCTGGGGGACCCGATAGACGCGGAGGAGGTAGATAGGGCCATAACGGCACTGAAGGGTAACAAAGCCCCAGGCCCAGACGGCTTCGATAGGGCCTATTACAAAACCTACAGGGAGGACCGGGTGCCACACTTGACAAACATGTACACACACTGGACAAAAGGAGAAGCCCCATCCCCAGACCTTACGACCGCTAACATCGTCCTGATCCCGAAGCCAGATAGAGACCCGGCGCTAGTCGCAAATTACCGCCCTATCTCACTTATAAACTTTGATGTAAAAATCTATGCCAAGCTGCTAGCTAACAGGTTAAACCCACTCCTGTCGAAACTCATACACGCTGACCAAGTTGGCTTTGTACCCAACAGACAACTATACGAAAATACCAGACAGGCGGTAGATCTCATGTGGTGGGCGGGAGAGTCCCGAACGCCTTCTCTGATCCTTTCCCTGGACGCGGAGAAGGCGTTCGACAGACTTCAGTGGCACTTTATGTTTACCCTGTTAAGGAAATTACAGATACCAGACCTCTATATAACAGCAGTGAGAGCACTGTACCATAACCCAAGGGCGCAGACGTTGATACCGGGTGCGCCTCCATGCCCTTTCAACCTTACAAACGGCACGAGGCAAGGGTGCCCGCTGTCGCCGCTATTGTTCATACTGGCCCTAGAACCTCTGCTGCAATCGATACGATCCCACCCGCAGATCACGGGAGTGAAGATAGCGACAGAAGAATTTAAGGTCTCTGCTTACGCAGACGACATTCTGCTCACTGTCACCAACCCCGGGAGCTCAATCCCACACCTCCTGGACCTCCTAGACTCATATAACCAAGTGTCGGGATACAAAATTAATGTAGATAAGTCCGTGGGTATGCCCATAGCAATGACTGAGGAAGACGTCGTAGCGGTCCAACAAACAACCCACCTGACCATCACCCACAACCCTATAAAATACCTTGAAGTAAAATTGACAGCCCGCCCCGAGGACCTATACAGAGAAAACCACCTCCGCATTATCACAGCCCTGTTAAAAGATCTGGACACATGGCATGAAAAACCAATTTCATGGATAGGAAGATTGCATAGTATAAAAATGAATCTGCTCCCACGCCTGCTCTTCCTGTTCCAAGCGCTCCCAACAAAAGTGACCAAAACAGACCTAAAAACACTACAAACTGCCATTGACGACTTCATTTGGGCCCGTAAAAGACACAGAATTAAGAGACAGACACTCTACAGGCCTAAGAGCAGAGGGGGGTTGGGACTTCCCAACCTTCACCTCTACTACCTCTCAGCACAACTCGCTCAGGTGATAGAATGGCACGCACCGCCAGACACACATAGATGGGCGGATGTGGAGACCTTGCTCATGTCCACGGACCTACCACAGTTCTGGATCTGGTTGCCCCGAGCGGACAGACCAGTGCTTCGCACCACCTGCCCAGCCATTCTGAACTCCATCAGAATCTGGGATTTAACGGCACATAAATACGCACTCACGCACCCGGTGTCACCACTAGCCCCATACCTACGAAATAAAGCCTTCCCCCCGGGAATGACTGCCAGAGACTTTAGAAACATTGAAGATACCGGTATACAGAGATACCACCAGCTATTCCACGCGGGCAGGTTCCATTCATTCGATGAACTAAAGACCCTGGCCCCCCTGACAACAAAGGACTATTTCAGATACATGCAGCTGAGGGACTTTGCAACAAAACCACATATCAAGGCAGCGGCATTGGCAAAACTTACCTTCTTTGAGCAACTATGTATCGAGGAGGGTCCACGTACCGGTCTCATCACCGCACTCTACAGTCAACTAAGCGCACCTACAGGTGACTCCCACACACCCACATACATAGCACAATGGGAAGCAGACCTCCAACAACCATTGGAGAGCGGGGAATGGCAGGACATATGGGAGGCGGCAGCGAAGGCCTCCATTTGTGTCCTCCATCAAGAGCAGTGTTACAAGACACTAATGCGCTGGTATACCACACCGGTGAAGCTCTGCAGAATGGGCAAAACAACGACAGACACCTGTTGGAGGGGGTGTGGGGAACAGGGCACATACCTGCACATGTGGTGGGGATGCCCGAAGGCACAAACCTACTGGGAAACGATAGCCACACTACTGACGACGGTCCTACACAAGTGCATCCGACCAGACCTCTGGACATTTCTAATAGCCAGACCAATAGACAGCCTGCCACACAAAGAACAAAAACTGCTTAACAAAATTACCTTAGCCGCCAGGCGAGCAATGGCAAAAAAGTGGCTACACACAGACATGCCGCAGATAGAAACAGTAATACAATATATTAAAGAAGCGCATCTAATGGACAAGCTCACTGCACAAATTAGAGACACCTTCCAAACATTCCTTAAGACATGGGAACCTTGGGAAGACTACATAGACCACTGAGGGCCCGGACTCTACCAAAGACGCTCCCCCGGTACACTCCCCCCCCCCGCTCCCCCTGAACCCCTGGCATCTCCTTCCTAGTCTTTCACCCCTCTTCTTTCTTACTATCCTGTATACCTTCTTTTCTAAAAATAAAAACCCATGCATGGCTGTGTTTATAACTGAGGCCGGTGAATATTGCACTACACATCGGTACAGACGATGAAGCTGCACCCGATATGCCATATGAAGATAACGTTCCCAACGAAGCTTCTGATCAACACCTTCATCGATACCCTAACGCCATGACTCACTGCACCAACGAGTGTATGCGTACACCGCCCCCCAACCTTTTTCTTCTTCTGTACAAGCACCATGCATGGTTGATACATACAGCATTTTACCAAAAAAAAAAAAAAAAGAAAATAATAAAAATCCTTGACTAGTAGCCAAATAAGCTTACGGTCATACGTGCCGGTCTTTGTACCTAATGTATAAGGACACTGTATAAACACGTGTAAACATGTTGCACAATGTTGGGCTTTTGCATAAGCCATATATGCCTATTATCTGCATGCTTATCTTGTCAAGATGAAAAAATAAAGAATTTAAAAAAAAAAGAAGGCCTGATGAGATGAGCTGCCTTGGGCTAAAAATGGTCAGCACGCTGCTGTATTTTAGCTCTGAATGCCGGTTGACTTGCGTGACTTATCCGCCACCAACTAGGGTTCAAGCCGCAATGTTTTAGGGCACTTTCTGCCTTGGAAACAAACATCAATTTTTATGGCCGCTGCTACAATCCCTAATTCTTCAGGCATGTGTACATGCCTAATTTTCCGGCCCTCTGGTGCTGCACTGTGGTTTCAAAAACCAAAAAAAAAAGGCACATAACAGGGATTAAACTGATAGGAATAGTACTACTTAACACACCACTCCTATCTGGTGGCACATTAGATTGCACGCGCAGTGCCCCAAATTTGAAATAGGGGGACCGACCAAGCATCTTTTTCTATCTCCCGGTTCCTAAAATCGATGCCATATACACGTCCCCTGATAGGGCGCCAGCTCGTTATTCTCTTTTTCACTTCACTAGGGACAATTTACTGCACTATGGGCACTTAGACCCACTCTTTGTCTTGCACACTGTTATTCCTAGCCTTCATCTGTGATGGGAAATCAGGCAGTCATCTAAACGTTTAGATTGAGCTTTAGCTTAGAACACCCTTGAAGGTGTTTAAGGAGATTAGGGCTAGTTTAGAGGATTCTTCTTAGACCTCTCTGAGTCTTTATAGCCCTTCTACCAATCCAGCATTTCTGGAAACTAGCTAAGAGATAAAGGGTGGCTGTGTGTCTGGGATACATTTAACTTTATATCACCTTATTCACACTTTATCACTCCGGTCTCCATACTCTCTGCCTATACCCATCTATTTAGAGGGAATTTCCTTGCCCCTGCCAATATTATATAATAGGTAATAGTATTACCATTATTACACAATTAGGTCTCTGAGGACAGGTGTCAATCCATATCTGCCAAGTGACCCTATGTAGGGGGCACAGTCCCTATTCTGCTCTGTGTCAGTGTGTATCAGGGGCTCTGAGGACAGGTGTCCATCCATATCTGCCAAGTGACCCTATGTAGGGGGAACAGTCTTTATTCTGCTCTGTGTCAGTGTGTATCAGGGATCCTTAGGATAGGTGTCAATCCATATCTGCCAAGTGACCCTATGTAGGGGGAACAGTCTCTATTCTGCTCTGTGTCAGTGTGTATCATGGTCTCTGAGGACAGGTGTCAATCCATATCTGCCAAGTGACCCTATGTAGGGGAAACAGTCCCTATTCTGCTCTGTGTCAGTGTGTATCAGGGTCTCTGAGGACAGGTGTCAATCCATATGTCAGGTGTCAATCCATATCCATTGTGATTTAGGAATGTTAGGTGATTTATGCCCTTTATGGATTAAAACCAGACTCTGCATCAACTGTGTAATTTTCCAGTTTTGCCATGGATCCCCCTCCGGCATGCCCCAGTCCAGGTGTTAGTCCCCTTGAAACAACTTTTCCATCACTTTTGTGGCCAGAAAGAGTCCCTGTGGGTTTTAAAATTTGCATGCCCATTGAAGTCAATGGCGGTTCTCCCGGTTCGCCGGTTCGCGAACGTTTGCGTAAGTTCCCGTTCGTCGTTCGCAAACCAAAAATTTTGTGTTTGCGACATCACTAATCTTATGTATTTGGCAGTGTTTTGGGCTTTTTCTAAGCATCCGAGCAGGGCCGATCCTGAGGTCACTGACGCCTGGGTGCAAGAATATTTTTGGCGCCCCACCACCACCCCTGCTGTGGGTGTGGCTATATTGCTAACTCCTCCCCTTTACAAACATAACACTTCTAACTACACCCATTTGCTATGGAAACCACTACACTCTCAACCAAAGTCACAAGTCACCCCCTTCCTACAGTGCCAGCTTTGTCCCCATACAGCTTCCCAGTGCCATCTTTGTCTCAAAATAGTTAACATTTATGCCATCTCTCTGTCCCAATAACGATAATTAGTGCCATTTTAGTCTCAAAATATATTTGTCCCCATCTTATCATTGCCACTTTTGTTTCCAAATAGCTTAACAGTGCCATATTTTGCCCAGGTTCCCAGTGCTGCCTCTGTCCCTATACAGCTTTGCAGTGCCATATTTGTCTCAATATAGCTAATCAGTGCCATCTCTGTCTCAATATAGCTAATTAGTGCCATCTTAGTCTCAAAATATATTTGTCCCCATCTTATCAGTGCCACTTTTGTGTCCAAATAGCTTAATAGTGCTATTTTTGTGCCTAAATCGCTGACCACTGTCATTGTTGTCCCAAAATTGCTATTCAGTGACATTTCTTTTTCCTAATAGCTTACCAGTGCCATCTTGTCCTCAGAGAGCTTGTCACCTGGTAGTGTTTTTGTATGAACTGTGTGTAAGATGGGTGTATTTTGCAGAGAGTCAATGTATTTGTAATGCAGAAATGTATTTGCAGATGTGTGTGAATTCAAATGAATATTTGTGTATAATATTAATGTGTACATATGCAGTTATTGAATATTTGTATGAAACGTGTTAGTAAGTGCAAGAATGTATTTGTAAGATGTGTGTCTGTATATATGAGTGTCTTTCACTGGACGTTACTGTTGTGCATGCATTGTTGTTTTCAGCATTATGTTTTTGTCTTTCTAAATTTCCCTGTGTGACTTATCTCACAATTTTCTTCCACTTTTGGCTCTATCCCATCCCCAGGTGCATTTCTTTGTTGACCAGGGACTTCAGCCCAAAAGTACATTTGATAACCCGTCCTATAGTTGACATTAAGCTTGCCGATAATCCACCTCAACTGTACCGTAAAAATAAATAAAACAAATTGATGAAATGCTGCCACCCCTCCTCACCACAAGCATGCACACCAAAACACAACCACATCCATTATGCTATCCAGTGTGTGTGGTGAATAGTGTCTGAGTGTGTGTCTAGTTTGTGCAGGGAATGCAGTGTGTCTGTGTGTCTGTGTGTGTGTGTGCAGGGAATGCAGGGTGTGTGTGCAGGGAATGCAGTGTGCCTCTGTGTGTATGCAGGGAATGCAGGGTGTCAGGGCGGTCCCCTCTTCCCTTACCTGTCAGCGAGCGGCATCCTCTCCTCCTGACACGCCGCTCACGTGCTCCTCTCCTCCTCCCAGCGGCAGCATGTATAACGCTGCACGCTGGAAGCCGGCACCTATATCTGAATGCCGGGGTCACTAACGTGACCCGGCGTTAAAGCTACAGCACAATAATCACAGTGGGGGGTATAGATATCCCCCACGTGTGATTGCTAATTCTGATTGGAAGTTATCCAATCAGAATTAAGCACAGGATTTAAATACTTACCTTTCCTGTCTCTCAGTGCCCTGTTGTGGTCTTTGCTTGTTAGTATTGCTACTGAATTTGTGTTACTCTCTGGTTACGTGCTCTGGCTTGTTTATCTGACTTTGTGACTTTCTCCTACCCTTTGACCTCGGCTTGTCTCTCGTTATTCTGTCTTCTGGTTCCCCTTACTTGGCTTGTCTCCTGGATATTCTTTGTGTGCTTAGCCCGGCCACTCGAAGGTCCGGTACTGCACCTTTTCTGTGTGTGTGTTAGCGTGTTTGGTTCCCGGAATCGTGACACAGGGTGTATCTGTGTGTAGAGGATGTAGTGTGTGTCTGAGTGTGTGTGCATGGGATGCAGTGTGTTTTACATTTTTAAAATGTAAAAAACACCCACAATTGTTTTAAAATGTTTTCAAGAATATTTGTAAACTGTATGTTAATAAGAGTTCCCCAAGGCCCCATTTGTAACCGATCACCTGGCACCCCGACTAGGTACCTCCGCCAAAGGACCGCTTCCTAGCTGAAACAGTGGATAAAATCTCAGCACTCTGGCCCTTAGTTGCCGTGGCTGGACTGGGGCCCTGGAACCACTTCTTCCTGGAGCCGAACGGGGAGTTAGCTCTGTCACCTTCAGGCACTGGATGACACTCAGTCCTGGGAACTCTGGAACCAAATGGGGAATTAGCTCTAGTTCTTACAAGGACTTTTAAATCTCCTGCAAGCTGGAACAGCAGACACAGGAGCAAATCTTCTTTCCCTCCAATATCAGGATGACACACAGTTTTGGAGTGTAAGCAGGAATCCAAGTTTAATGGGACACACTGGCCTCTTATACAATTTTCCCAACAAGGTTGATGACCAGGTTGACCTTGTGGGGCACAGGACACAAAACATGCAAGCCAATAAAAACAGTGTAACGATGAACAACTCTCCCACATATATTACACAATCCCTCCTCTCTGCCTGTGATACAATTAAGGTAGATAATACAATAACCTAATTATCCACAGGCAGAAAAACACATTTTCTCCAAAGTACAGAAAAAAAAACATAACATATCCCCTATATTACATCCCCTGATAGCCCTGATCTGGGTGAATAGCATATCCAAAAATCACCCAGATTAGAGCAGGGGTTCAGGACATTCATAGAAGTCACCAAAACAGTTCTAGAGAATTAGGCTGTGCTGCCAATTTATTTTGGTAGTTTGCAAACGAACAAACAAACTACCAAACGGAGTCAAAAGTCCCTGGAGCTTGTTCCCTTCATCCAGACGAATTATCTCACCAAACAGTGCCCTTCTAAGCTGAATAGAAACGAATGCAGGCGATGATAGAAGTTCAGTGGTCGGGAGTTTCTGTATTCGATTTCAGTTCCATGAGATTCATGCCCAAACACCGCTGCCTGCATTCATGCGAACAAGATGGCCACCACCTCATGGTTGTTCACAGGTATCACGGCCATCCAGAAGAACAATTCGAACACTGCTGTGAAAAAGGTTCCAAGTTGTTAATAGGTGTTAACAAGCTCTAGGGTGGTCTCTGTTCTGTGTGGTTGTTCGGTAAACGAACCATATGGTCCCAATTGCACGAACAGAGCCTGCTTAAAGTATATTAACCAATTCTGTTGCAGGGGCCATAGTCACAGGGTAAAAGACTGGCAAGTAGTCCCCTCCAAGAACTTGTGGCAAACTCACTTAAAAAGGGGAGGAGTTTGTCATACCATTAGAGACTACAATGGAGTCTAAAGGGCCCTGGAGATTGTTTTCTCTAAAATGCTTGCCCACATTCACAATATAGTGATATAACAAAGTTCTGTAATGCCCATCTCAAGCTGCCTCTTCTTACCTTAATTACTGTTGCTGGTTGGCTGATGTGACTGTCAGGCTGCTGTGGCCAGCTGACAGGCTACTTTGGTAGGCAGGTTGCTGTGGCCAGCTGGCAGGCTGCTGTGGCAGGTTGGCAGGCAGGCTGGCTGCTGTGGCTAGCTGGTTGGCAACTGTGGTTGGCCTCTTTTTTCCACCAGCAGGCATCTATTTCTAACCCCTTTGTGTGTCTCTTTTCCCCCCTCCCTCTTGTGTGTCTTTCTTCCCCAGCCCTTCTGTATGTCTGTTCATCCCCGCAGCCCTTCTGTTTTCCTCTTTGTCTCTCCCAACCCCCACTGTGTGTCTCTTTCTCCCCAGCTCCTTTGTGTGTCTATTTGTCCCCCACTCAGCCTATCTGGGTTTCTCGTTGTGGCCATTCTGTGTGTCCCATTGTGCTCTCCAGCACCTTTCAATGTCCCCAATGTCTTTTTCCCCTTTCCCCAGCCCCTCTGTGTTTCTTTGTCCCGCTTCTATGTGCTTCTATGTTCCGCTTTGTCCCAACAGCCCTTCTATGTGCCCCCAGCACCTCTGTGTGTCTCTATGTCTCCCCTCAGCCCCTCTTTGTGTGTCTTTGCCCTATTTCAGCCCATCTGAGTGCCTTTTCCCCCCAGCATCTCTGTGTGTCTCTTTAGACCCCCCCCCTCCTGTGCCCTCTTTAGCTTCTCTCCCCTCCTGTGCCATCTTTAGCCCCCTCCCCTCCAGTGCCCTCTTAAGCCACCTCCCTTCCTCTGCACTCTTTCCAACAGACGTGAGGAGGACAGAATCCTATTTCAAATGTCAGATGCCCATTGGTGGTATGTCAAAGTGGACCAGGAATCCTGGGACCTCCTCCAGCCAGCAGAGGGTATGCCTTGCTGAGCCTTGGCATGGCTAGAGGCTGAAAGGGAATCCCTTGCTGAGCCTTGGCATGGCTAGAGGCTGAAAGGGAATCCCTAACAGTAGGGTATACTCTCCTGCAAAGTAAGGGGATTTGGCCTCAGGGCCCAATTGGACATCTAATGTGACATGGCCAAGTCCTGGAAAAGGGAAATTTTGGTGTTGAGAAAAGTCTACGTGCATGAGGCCTTGCTGCTATAATGTATTTTTAAACTGGATAGAAGAGAAACTGTAGGCACATTCAATGTCAATCATTATAGGTTCTTCGTTGCCCATCAGCAACAAAGAGGGCTTGCAGGGTCCTATGCAGGGGCTTGAAGGCACGAATGGGAGGCCATGAATCCTGATAATGTTTCTGCTGTCCTTGTTGTCAAGATCATGCCATAAAAGGAGTAAGCCCTGGCACCTTGCGATGAGTTCTGTAGCTTTGGGTCACTGATTGCAGCTGTTGGTTGTGGCCTCAAGGCTGGTTCCACGTGGAAGGATGCTAGTTCCAAGCTGATTGTTGATTTTAAGTCCACTGCAAAGTAGACCATGTCTGCCTTAGTGAGGAGGCCGTGTCCTGGAGTTGTGGACATGTAAGAGCTTTGTGGTAAAGACCCCTCCATGTAGGTGGACTAATCCAAGCCGGAGGAGGCAGAAGAGGAAACAGCAGCGCTGACCTTTGCCGAATCGCCTGTACGTCTATGGGACCGGAGGGACGATGCATTGGCGAGGCTGGGTATTAGAGCATTTTGGGTGACCCATAAGTGGGGGATTCACTTGTTGAATGGTGAAATTGGGTCCAACCACAAGAAGCAACAGTATGTCAAATCACAACCCCAATAATTTATTTTTTATTTTTTTATTTGGCAGTTATTTTAATATATTTTATATGAGTCCCGTATATAGGGAGGGTGGATTTACAAAGAGGATGTGGAGTAAACCCCAAAGTCCCAGGTATGTTGATAAGTGTAAGTTTGTATTTTCAATCCACAATAAGGGAAGTCTTTCTTTGCATTGATTATGTAAGTTTAAATTGCATACAGTAACTTGAAAATGAAGGGAACATTTTTCTTAACAGGTTACGAAGAAGAAAACGCGGATAAGGAAGAGCAAGTTCAATACCAAGAGCAATGTAAGTGGTCATGTAGTTTAACTTAAAAATACAAAACTACACACTTTATAATAATTATAGGTACTGCTTCAATATGATAATTGTAGGCCAGCAATAATTTGATGCTGTATGAATGATTGAAGAGTTACTCCATTGTGAATATTCTTATTCTTTAAAAAGCACCCACTAAATGGCAATGTGACAGAGTGGCACTTGGATAAACAGGTTTCAAAGTGTTTCAGTGTTCACATTTTCAAGGTTGGAACTATTGTGTTAATTAAGGGTTACACTTGCACTACAATGTGTAGTGCTATTTTGTCCCAGCACCAGCTATGGTACTATGGCTATTTTGAAATGTTTAACTCATTGCTTTGGTTATGCTTTTAATATTGAAACTGCTAAAAGGTCAGATTTCATTCCGCAACGAAAAAAATAAAATTTGTAACACTACTTCAATCTTTTTTCTACTGCATCCAGTGTCATTTTCAATGTATCCTATACTTTTGTGTATAGTTAATAAACTTTTAGATAACCAGTAAAAAAAATATATAATTTTGGGGGGGAGACTAGTCATTTATTGTTTTAGAAAATTTGTGTTTTATTATTATTACGACTACTTTTTTATGTCACTATTGATTCAGTGTTTGTTTGCTCATATTCCACAAAATAAAATAAAGATTGTAAAAAAAATATAAAAAGAATATTATAATTATGACTATTTCCTTTTATTTTTTTTCAGAATCTCTATAGGGATGTTTTCTGCTAATATAAATATTTTTTTAAACTTTCACAGTTAAAACTTTTTCAACATAAAATATGACCAGATTACACCTTAGCATATGTATCTGGAACATTTTTATTTTTTTAACTTCAAATAACTACTGTTGTCACATTAGGTTTTTTTTTTTTTTTTTTTTTGGATAAGCTTTTAAAATGATATTTAAAGATATGAAAATATCAAAAAAAAATGTTTAAATATTAAATCATTTTAATTTTATCCAAGAATAAGAAATCATTTGAAAAACATAGCCAAAATTATTAAAGCACAACCTAGAAGTTGGCAATATGTTGAAACTGGATGGGCCTCAGTGGTGAAAGGGCTCATTTGAAGCCTATCAGATTATTTCACTCTCCATGAAAATGACCAAATTCCAACTGCAATAGCATTTCTCACATTTACTAAAACCGAATGCGGTTGGAATTTGATTGGCTTGAGCAAATTTGCAACAAATGCCTGGAGGGGTTCAGTGTTAGGGCTTAATGTGTACATGATTGCAAATTATCATTCACTGTCTTTCATGCAAGCGAATGATAATTTTGGACACATGACAGAAATATTCCGCCATGATTCCTTTTATTTCTGAAGCTGTGTCCTTAAGGGGTTAAGTATTTTTTTTATCTGCAACCACCACTAGCAGCCAGCGAACAAATAGTTAATTAAGCCTAGGCAATGTAAGACTTCGTTATGTGACAGCTAGTCAGTTGCCACATTAAAAAAGTAAAAAAAAAATGTATAAAAAGCCTATGAGGGTCAATAAGACTTACTGCAAGTAAAGTTTTAAATCTCCCTATGCCCCATCTACCATTTGGCAGCATATCTACTAACTTTTTAAAGCTGGTGACTGAGAAACCTTTGCTGTGATATAACGGGGGATGGAGACATAGGCTCAAAATAATTAAATATTAACAGGGGTGTGGCTTGCCGCAGAGCTCAATGGAAGTGCACTAGTTCAGCTCCCTGAAGCACGGGCATCAATCCACTGTAATCGGAGACTTTAACCAAATATGGGGAACCCCAAAAAACAGAATGCATTCCATGGAGCATCAGGGAAGACTCCACTAACAAAATCGAGCTCCCTGACACGGTATTTTAAAGACTCCACAGACAGCGAGGCAGAGGCCACGCTGAACAAAATGGCGGCATTGGAACATCAGGCCGAATCTTCGCCCTCAAGTCCAACACCTTCAGAGAGATAAATAAATATAAGTAGGAACGAAAACCTACACGTACTAGGAGATCCCTAACCGTATGTGGTCACTAATGCATATACTAAAAACAATTATCACAATAAAAGGCACATAAGAAAAAATGCAAAGGTAGACATGCAATATAAGTATGGTCACTAGGTGGCAACCTAGAATCTTATATATTCACACATAGGAGAGGGGAAGGTTAACTAAATGTTGCGTCCCCAGCAGCAATAGTTGAAGGTGCAGAATCAAGAATAAAAACAATAAGGGTGCAAATATATCCTTGGTACTAAGATAAAAATAAAAATAGAAGTAAAAATATAAAACCTAATAAATAATTGGTGAACCATCAGTGAATCACTTCACACATTAGTCCAAAAATAGTCAAAATATAGAGGCAATAAAAACCATCTGACAGTCTCTGAATATCAGAGTTCTTGTAGTGCAGTAATCAAAATAAAAGTAAAAATATAAAAGGTAATTGATTTACTCTCAATAGATTGCTTTCAAACTTCACAAATAAGTACAAAAAAGGTCCAAATGTAGAGGCTATTGAACCCACTGACAGTCTTTGGATAATGCAGGAAGAAAGGTGCCAATATCACAGCCAACACAATATGTTACTGTCAAGACAAACTGACAGCAGCAACTATGTGTCAAGTTGTATAGATGATATAACAGATAGTGGTATAGAACAGTAAAACAGGAACGTGAAATAATGCTAGAAAAGCTATTACTCATAGACCACTGTAACAGGTATATGGTAATGTAATATCCTTGATGGTGTTGAAGTAGTAATAGATAGCTGCCAGTGTTTTCAGCTAAAATCTTCACATTTATTGAAAATCTAAATTTTATTAAAGACACGGAGGCTCCTATTATGCTTCTCTTTCTTTAATTCTCCCTCAGCAGCGAAGAGAGATATATGTAAAAGAGATAAAAAAGAACAAATAACATAAGCATATTGACAGTGCTATCCTGGGTATCCACCCCTTAGTATATAAGGTGAAGCACTTCCTGTTTCTTCCTCTTTCTTCGCTGCTCCCTCAGGAGATAAGTACACCTTTTATCTATAATGTGCTCTGGTGGGATTTTTCTGTTATTGTGCTGTATATAACCCGGTTTTTACTTATATTGGGATAGACTTTAACGTTTATTCCCCTTTTTTCCCACTAGTTTACTCCATTATCTGTTTTTTACTGTGCCTTTACTATATCTCTTGTGTGACCGTGTTGCCCTCCCTTCCACCTTTGGGCTTATCTGTTTTCGCTCCCTCCCGCCCCCCCCCCTCCGGTTGGGGCTCCCCCCCCGGTCACTCCATACTGATTTCGCCGACGGGACTCCACTGTCTCCCCCACGGCGCTTCCCGGCACTATTTTCAGCACCGGCGGCCGGACCTACTTTCGGCCGCGCGGCGATTTCTCTTTACTTTCGTTTTCGCTGCTCGCGAGCAGCGCGCATGCGCGGTAGCTCGCGGCGGCCATTTTATTGGTTTCTGGTCGCCGGTTATGGCGGCGGCCATCTTATGATCCGTTTATCGTGCTTTGGTTCGTTCTTGCACGCTGATTTCGATCCTCTCATCTCTCCAGGCGGGTACAGTGTCTTCCTAACCTTTTATTCTTTGGAGCTACCCTCCATCTCCCTGTACCTTCCCACCTTGTACCTGGGTTAATCAATCCTAGTACTCTAGTTCACCTTTTAGCTTCATTTGTTATTTTCTCACTTGCATTCATCCTGCTACCATGCAATCTGGGGATAAACTCCCTGGCAAACTTAGCCCCTCTATGGCCAATGCTATCCCTGACCCCATAGTTGACCCTGGGGTCATGGGCTCGGAAGAATTTCAATGCCTCCTGGACACCACCATGTCCAACTCTATTTCTAAGGCCATATCATCAGCCATGGGAGCTATGTCCTCCACCATCTCAGACTCCATCGCACAAGCGCTCAGGCAGGTCCAGCCCCACACTACCCCTGCCTTGACTCATACCCCCCCTGAGGGGACCTTGTCAGGACGCAAGGCTTCAGGCAAACGCAAGCACTCACAAGACCCCCCCCCATGCAGGTTGACCCTGCTCTGATTGACACGCCTCAGGCTGTCCATGATGGCGCGCAACAACCGCGCAATAGAGCTTCTGGGCGAGCTACGGCTACCAGAGACTGGAAACGGGCAAGAGCCCAAGATATACTGTCTGATTCAGACGAGGAGGGGGAAGAGGGGTCTGACGTCCCGTACTCTGATCCGTACGAGGACGAGCTCTCAGAGGGCGAAGGCCTGCAGGGTAAACAATTCCCCTTGGCGCCAACACGTACCTCGGCGCACTCAGAGGCGCCCGGGGCAGAGCCTACAGGCGACCCTAAAGAGGTTCCGCTATTTGACCCTGACAACTTGAGACACCCACGCTCTGCTGAGTGGGAACCACCCGTACACGTCGCCCAATACCTGGCCCTCAGGGTACGCAAGTCCCTCTCTCAGGAGGGCCGTAATAAGTTGGGAGCGGAATGCCCCCGACCCATTATACCTGATGCTGTGGCAAAAACCCCAGAAGTGGACCCCCAATTAGTCCAATTTCTAGCCAAAACCGTCTGGAAACCTAGAAGGGGATTGGACTATTCCCTCCGTAATTGTCAGGACAAGTTCCTAGACACCCTGGGTCCCGTCACTAAACTGTATGAACTGCTGGAAGCAGCTCAGTTGGGTGAGGCACCATTAGACTTTGAGGTGGCATTTGGCTGGCTCCAACGCCTGGTCTGCATGATTGGCAACGCCAATACTGCCATGTCAACGGAACGCAGGAAGGCTATCCTGATGAAAATTGAGCCCAAACTGGCGAGCATGGCCTCCACTGAGCCAGGGGCCGCGGCTAAGGGTCTATTATTCGGCGAATCATTCGTCAAAGACCTAGGCTCCTATGTCAAAACCTTCACGGCTCTGGATAAAGCCCAATCATCCATAAAAAGGGTCTTCCACCAAAAGGTTTTCGGTGGGGCCGGTAGAGGTAGGAGCCGTCTACCCGGCCGCAATCCCCGAGGTTTCTCCAGACCGGGCAGAGGCTCCTTCAACACACAGAGGCAAAGCCAGGAACGTTCATATACACCATTCTTCCCCTCTCGAGGAAGAGCTTGGAATGCCCGCGGCGGCAGAGGTACAACCCCAGGAAAACGCCCTTATGGTGAGTAAGATTTTTCCCCATTTTTCCCATATAAATGTGGGGGGCAGGTTGGCTTTGTTCACACAGACTTGGGCCACAATCACATCCGACAGCTGGGTGTTACAGACTGTAGAGGGTTACCACCTAGAACTGACGGGTCTTCCCTCTCAGGAATCCCCTCCACGGGTACCACACATGCCACAGTCACACTGCGACCTCATCTCCGCAGAGATCGAGGTCCTTCACAACAAAAATGCCATAGAGGAAATCCCTCTAGATACCCCAGGTTTTGTAAGCAACCTGTTTTTAGTACCAAAGAAAGGCGGGGGTGTCCACCCGGTTATCAACCTAAGACCCCTCAATGCCTTTATCCGATACCATCATTTCAAAATGGAGGGCATTCACTGCCTCAGAGACCTCCTTCTCCCAGGAGACTGGGTGGTGAAACTCGATCTGCAAGATGCGTATCTCATGATCCCGATAACTCCTACACACAGGAACCTATTACAATTCCAATGGGACACAAGGAAGTGGCGCTTCCGCTGCCTTCCCTTTGGTCTATCCTCCGCCCCCTGGTGCTTTACGAAAGTATTGAAACCAGTGGTTACATTCCTCAGATTACACGGAATTCGTCTCATCATCTACCTAGACGATATCCTCATACTGTCAGAAACGAGATCCCTTCTACTATCACATCTGTCGTGGACTCTGCACCTCCTACAGAACCTAGGCTTCCTAGTGAATTGGGAGAAATCGGTACTACAACCATCTCAGCAGATGGAATTCCTGGGATTCCGAGTCGATTCGGTACAACAAATTCTATGTCTCCCTGCGGACAAGATGGCCAGCATCAAGAAGGAGATCAGGAAGATAAGACACCGTCCAAATATCTCCCTGAGACAACTAGCCCGAGTAATCGGATTACTAGCGGCCTCCATACAGGCGATCTTCCCGGGACCACTCCACTATCGGGCGTTACAACGCCTGAAAGCTTCTTGCCTACGGAACGGGCAGTCGTACGAGTCCAACATCACTCTAGACGAGGAATCCAAGGAGGAGTTGGACTGGTGGTTGACCCACATGGAAGCATGGAACGGACGAGCGATCTTCGGTTCCACTCCGGATATAATAATAGAGTCGGATGCGAGCTTACATGGCTGGGGCGCGCGCTGCGGCTCCATCTCCACAGGAGGCAGATGGTCAGTAGACGAATCGTTCCTCCACATAAACTCACTGGAACTACTGGCAGCCTCATTTGCCATACGCAGCCTTACTCCCAGGAGCGCCTCTTGCTCCATCCTCCTCAAGTTGGACAATATCTCGGCGGTCAGGTACATAAACCATCTGGGAGGTACCAAATCACGCATCCTGGCGGTTTTAGCTCGAGACTTCTGGCATTACTGCTTACAAAACAATGTGTCGGTGACCGCGGAGCACATACCAGGCCTAGACAATTACGCCGCGGACTGGAACTCCAGATACCTGAGGGATCTGGGGGATTGGAGACTCCAACCGAAGGTCTTTTCCCAAGATCGCACGGCTATGGGGTCCATTGAGTGTGGATCTCTTTGCATCCAGACTGAACACACAACTTCCTCAATTTTTCAGCTGGCGACCGGTTCCGGAAGCCTTGGCAACAGATGCCTTTCTTCAAGACTGGACCGGGGGACGAGCATACGCCTTTCCCCCGTTCAACCTGATTGCTCGGACTCTGGCGTACATTCGACGGTTCAAAGCAACAGTAGTTTTGATAACACCATGCTGGAGATCTCAACCCTGGTTCCCTCACCTTCTGGAAATGGCAATCGATTTCCCACATCTACTACCGGATCACACGTCCCTGTTAACCAATCCGGATGGGGAGAACCACGACCTGATAGAACGGGGAATACTCCGTCTCATGGCATGGCTCCTTTCAGGGGACCCTGGGAAATCAGGGAAGTTTCGAGAACAACTACCCAACTTTTGGTGAACGCATGGGCACCAGGAACTCGGCGCACATATGCTGCGGCATGGAGAGTTTGGTCCGATTGGTGCCTGGAAAAATCAGTGGATCCCATATCAGCTCCTGTGAAGACAGTACTAGACTTTCTCACTCATTTATTCGAATCGGGCAAGGCGTTCCGTACAGTCAACATCTACAGATCGGCTATCTCGGCTGGTCACAATAATGTAGACGGAAGTCCTCTCGGACAGAACCCCCTGATCTGTCGCCTGCTCAAAGGCATACGTTTTGCACGGCCTCCAAAATCCAGATACGGGTCCTTTTGGGATGTCAACATTGTGTTCAAATTCTTAGAAGAGTGGCCCGACAACTCGGCACTATCACTTAAACATTTATCCGCTAAATTGCTCATGATTTTATGCTTACTATCCTGTAAACGAGTATCAGATGTACGAGCCTTAGACTGGCAAGCCCGCACATTCACTCCGGAGGGGGTGTCATTTGATATTTCACGAAGAACTAAATCAGCGACTAAGCATGTTTTCTATCCACGCCTCCCGAACCAACAAAAGCTGTGCCCAGTACTGTGCTTGAAAGAATACGAATCCCGTACTTCTTCCCTCCGACCACCAAACGAAGGCCCATTGTTTATTTCTCTGAAAAAAACGCACCTCCCGGTATCTACACCTACGCTTGCCCGTTGGGCCAAGTGGTTATTAGCTTCAGCAGGGATAGACGGAACAGTTTTCTCGGCCCACTCGGTGAGAGGCGCTATGGCTTCTAAAGCATCGACGATAGGATGTCGATTAGAGGATATCCTGAAGGCCGCAGACTGGTCTACGGAATCCACATTCCGGAATTTCTACTTTAAACCAATCCAACATTTTTCGGAAAGAGTTATTGCTCAGCTTTGAAAGAGCATAATAGGAGCCTCCGTGTCTTTAATAAAATTCCTAGATTTTACTATTAACATGACGTAAAGTCATGATTTTATTAAAGACACGGAGGCGAGTATTATTCCCTTCCCGCCCTCCCTGGGTGGAGGGATTGGATTTAGCAAGGATATCGACCTCAAGCGGATGTAACCGTAAGTTCAAACTGCCTTTTGCAGGTTTTCCTACATCCTTCAGGTAAGTGGCTCTACGTGCTACTGTGGACATAATCTGATAGATATTTAGGTTTGACGACATGACTATAATGCTGTACACATTAGTTATAACTGTTGTGGGGGTATATGATACAAACAGTCATCAACCGAATATTACCATATTTTCTCCTTTCATTTTAGCCTGAATTATACTGTCATGGTGTTGAAGTACCGTTACTAAGTTCTACAGTCCATCATCAAAGAATGGAATTTTGACTACCGCCCACTGTTCCTGTTCGGGCCAAGTTTATCGTTCAGTTATGGATCTGGTCTTCGGATCGCAGAAGAAAGAGGAAGAAACAGGAAGTGCTACACCTTATATACTAAGGGGTGGATACCCAGGATAGCACTGTCAATATGCTTATGTTATTTGTTCTTTTTTATCTCTTTTACATATATCTCTCTTCGCTGCTGAGGGAGAATTAAAGAAAGAGAAGCATAATACTCGCCTCCGTGTCTTTAATAAAATCATGACTTTACGTCATGTTAATAGTAAAATCTAGGAATTAAAATACACTCACATAAATGAAGTGCAATATAACAGCAATTAGAGTCTTGTGGGATCAGCAGGAACGGGTGATGTTTAAGCAGACTTTGGCAAATTTTCTCCGGCCGATGAGATGCTGCCGCTGTGCTGGGAGAGATGGAGTACTCCTCGCGTGTGTTCCACTTTGTGCGCCTGATCTGTGTTCCACAAAGGCTCGGTAGCTGTATCAGTATACGGCTGTAGCCGAAAAGCCTAACGAGTTTCATGACAGTCCAAAGTCACTTCCTCAGAGGCTGATTTTAGACAACTGCTGAGCCAAAGAGGAAGCACCCGCTAGGGATCAAGCTCATTAATCAGCTCACATTAAATAGTCTACCCGAGGACTTCTCTATTACAATCGGATTCCAAAACTTAACATCTGGTGTGTTATTAGATCTCAACATCTGCGCCCTTATCACCCCCAAGGACTTCAAATCTGATCGGAAACTGACCCGAGCGATACTCATTGCGGACATCACCACTGTACGTCTTGGAGGCCACTAAGCAAGTCAACACTGCCTTACCCACCACTATATGAGTGCCTCACAGGACTTTTCGGTTAAATTGATTGATTAGTACGCAATGGAGGCTGCCAACCGCTACTGGTATCTCACAGGTCATATACCATGTCAGATATATATGCAGGTTATGTAATGTTGACAAGCAACTTGCTGTACATGAGGATTCTGGGGGGTGGGTCGTGGGCCAGGGGACGCAGGAGGCTCAGATGCCATCATAACAGAAGTTACAAATTAATGAAATTCCCCCCCACCCACCCACCTTCACTTCTCCCTCTCCCCCCATCACTCGCAGTTAGCGGATTAGAGGGACGACAATCACTTAGGGATCAACACAATTCAGAGGTCCATTTGCATATTTTCGCCCCCCTATTCCTCATCTCACCCATTCTCCACCTTCCCCCACTTTTCCCCCCTAGTCTCCGAAAATATCATCAGCGAAAGGTGGAGGCCCAAAGCTTGGGTTTTTACATTGTCATGCAACCAATTACTTGTCTTTTCTACCTGCTGCCCTGAGATAGAACTATATTGCCAATTCAATTCTACTAGATAGAAAACAGATACCCATATTCTACACCCCTGGGACCAGGGGATTATGTATTATTCAAACTCGGAGCAAGTTCTAATACGCTTGTTACAATACCTTTTGAGAAAAATAGGACCCGCAAACGAAAGTTACCTACAGTGTTGGTTACAAGAGTTGCAAACTGTTTGTATTCATATTTAGATTTGACCATTTTTTCTTTCTCTGAACTTGTCAATTTGTAAGGTGTATATATTTAATTTAGTGGTCCTTATATTCGTGCTACATTAACATATACATAAGCAGACAAAGGGACTTGGACACACCACTCACGCAGCACACACAGCCGTGACCATTAATAGGATGTCAATCCATATCCACTCACAGAATGCAAGAGGGTCATACACTCTAATAAAGAGGTCCATGGCATTAGCGGATTTCCATAGGCATAAGGCGGAGATTATCTTTATACAAGAAATGCACTTCCGCAAACACTCCACTTCCTCAATGCATACTCGTGGGTATCCTAGGGGCTATTTTAGTCACTATGTGGGAGTGACATCTAGGGGGGGGGGGGGTAGCGATATTGATCAGAGGTCAGGTGCCGTTTACATTCCAAGACCAACAAGCAGATGTCGCAGGATGATATTTATTTGTTAAGGGGAAAATAGGATATGCACAGGTTACATTTGCGAACCTATACCTTCTGAACAAGAGGCAGCGCTAGACATTAAGTAAGATCTTCCACAAGCTGTCTGATTTCCAGGAGGGCATACTCATCACAGAGGGGGGGGAGGGGGGATATGAACATCCCATTGGACGAGGACCTTGATACCTCTGCCTGCCCTAGTCCTTACCTTACACCAACCTGCACACGAATGAACAGTATCTTAAACGACGCCCGACTGTATGATAGTTGGAGAACCATAAACCCCACATGCAGGGATAACTCCTTTTTCTTCCACCCGGCAGGTACCTATAACCACATTGATATGTTGTTCCACACAGATATCTCTCCCTAATCAAGTCAGCTTCATATGGAGCTGAACCCTAGAAATACACATCCCAACGCTACCAATTACCTCTTCCCAATGGAAACTGAGTGACCTACTACTTAACAGCTAAGAAGCTATTACAAAGCTGAGAAAGTCCGCGCAGAGATACTTTGAAGAAAACACACACCCTGACACAAAACCTACAATGCTCTGGGAAGCACATAAATGTGTTATGAGAGGGGAGTTAATCAAAATAGCCACAGACCAAAAGCGCCAAAGTAACATACAGGTACAGAGACTGCTTCAGGACATAACCACTCTTGAGCAGCAACATATTAGCAACAACTCGATTACAATTTACAGAGAGCTGACAGCAAAACGCACGGAACTGACAATGATGGTACAATTGCATGCCAAGCGCAAACTGCGCCTGACCAAACATACATACTACTCACAGGGCGTCTGTTAGCTCAATCCCTAAAATATGACAGACAAATGACATTCATCTCCACGATCAAACTTCCAGATGGCACACAAACCTGTTTAACCCTTAAGGACACATGACATGTGTGACATGTCATGATTCCCTTTTATTCCAGAAGTTTGGTCCTTAAGGGGTTAATGGCTGACATCGTAACTGCATTTCAGCAATATTAACTAAACAGTACAACCTAAAGAAACACACCACCCCTCCAGAAGACATTCACAACTTCCTACAGAAAAGATATAAAAGCACAATTCCACGAAACATGATAGGAATACCTTGACAGCCCAATATCAGCTGATGAGTTCTATCAGATGATTGATCACATCTCAGTAGGAAAAAGCCCTGGCCCAGACCGTTTCACTGGTGTCACAGATTTTAGCCCAACCATTTGTAACCTCTTTTAACACCACAAAATTACCATCATCTTTGCCTCCCTCAGCATTAATACCCAAATAGAGTAAGGACCCGACGAATTGTGGTAGCTATAGACCCATCTCTCATAAATATAGATATAAAGATATTTACAAAAATATTGGCCACAAGACTGAAGCCCCTACTCCCTGAACTCATGCACCCAGATCAATCAGGCTTCGTACCAGGCAGGGAATCAAAGAACAATACCACTAAAATCATAAACTTAATGCATTGGACACAAACGACCAAGTCGCCAAACTCCCTGTAAGCCATAGATGACGAAAAGGCATTTGATAGAGTTGACTGGTTGCTAATCATGTTAACAATGCAGCACTTGGGCCATGATGGCTTGCTTGGTTGGGAGAGATTTACTCGTCACCTACTGCCCGACTGCTTATTAACGGCTGACTCTCTCCTCCAGTAGAGATATCTAACTGAACAAGACAGGGATGCCCACAATTAATGGAAGCCAATACATTGTTGTATGCATTCCTTTAAAAAAAAAAAATAAAATGAAAAAACACAAGTATAAAATGATGTTTTTTTGAGAGGCTTGGTTTTACTCCATCAGCAGCATAATATTTGGAATCGCATGTGAACTAGTATGTTAGTATTATTATTGGAACAGTTTAAGTACATTACACTTATATAGTGGGGTTAAAAAATCAAGTATCACAAACACTCATCTAATTATTAAATCTAATATACTATACATGACAACCTCACATGACTTATTGCAATTGCATTTTACAATTCTGTTTGCTTTAAATGTTGACATTCTTTTATTTTTCAGATATAACTTTTTTTTTTTAGGAATTATCTTTCTTACTTTAACCTATAGTTAAGACTATAAAAATAAGTTACAGGTAATGATCAGATGTACAAATTATTCTCTTCAGCCTATGCAGAAGAATACAATCAAGTGGAAGAAGATGATCAGGAAGAGGAAAGTAAGTGATTAATTTGTTCTGTCCAGAAATGTAGAATACTGGAGCGATTGTTTTAGTTGATAAGATTTATTATGGGTTAACATTTAACTTTCTGAGTAAAATCATAATAAACATACTGTTATCATTTTAAAGGAACACTCCAAGCATCATAACAACTACACAGTTCTCTAGTGGTTATGGTTGCAGGAGCGCCCTGCCCTCCCTCCCACCAGTTTAGGTAGCCAAACCATTTGCTAACAGTCAACTGCCAATCACCTCCTACATGGAAGCTGGAAGCTCTCTGCATTGAGCTAAACCCAGTGGTTTAGGGCATAGTTTCTTGGCTGAGAGTAATCAACTGAATCAGCACAGACAGTTCAGTCATTGAGTTGGCCCTGCTCAGCATGATTTAGCTGGAGCTTCCACTTCTCATGGAGGGGACCACTGGTGCCTAACAGACCACAGGTAAATTGTTAAACTGTTCACAAACAGTTTGACTGCTTATATGGGGGGTGGGGGCATGCAAGGACATAACTTGGTACCATAACTACTACAGTGCAATGGTGCTAGGAATGTTCCTTTATTGATAGCCCATAAACAACCCTATACACCATTTTTTTCCCCAAAATGTAGATGAAAAATCATATTTTGTGTGCAGAATTGATCAAATTGAGCTCTGCTGAATCATGGTTATGGTCTATGTTTGGCCAAGTCATTGTTATTACCTTGAACCCATTCAGGGACACACACTTTTCTAACACCACTACCAGAGACAGTCTGGAGTCAAATTGGTTACCTAGAATTCAATGAAAGCATGTCGATGTATACAACATCAAAGCATGGATGAGGTATAGAATTTTATAATATGATAGGAGGCTTCGTATTTGCTTAAGTCTCTCTTTACTAGAGCTCCACAGCAGCACAGAAAAAACAACCAATCAGAAAAAAGTTAGGTACTATAAAACTCCCCTCCCCATACATCATTTCCTCTTTCTTTGCTGCTCCGCATCAGTACAGGTCAGAGTACCACTGACTCCTAATATTAGTTGGTGGCTTTGGGATTGATTTGTTTATATTCAGGATTTTATGTTTCTCTGTCTGGGAACTTTAATATTTTTCTGTAGCTTTATGCTTCATTGTTAGTTTATATGTTAGTACATTGGATTCAGGGGGGTCTTAGTGGGCCTTTTTCTGCCCTTACTATATCTTTGCTTTTTCCCCCCTCTACCTATCTCCCGGATGCTAATTTTCCGTTGTCTTCTATTATCTCCGCCCTTTCTTGGCGGGCTGTGTGTGTGCTGCCCGGGGGTTTACTGGAGGCTGACTGTCTAATGCCACCTCCGAGCTTCGGGACCACGGAGTCATGTCCGGTGGCCCCGTGCCTTTCCTACGACCCCTGGGGTACTCGTGATCGAACACGAGTACCTGGCGGACGGCTTTCTTTCCACACGTGGCCGCTTGCCGTGGCCGTCTCCGGACCACGTGTGCCCGACCAGTTGGAGGAGGGAGCGTTTTGATCGTGGCCCCTCCCCCGGCTGTACTTGCCTTACTGGAGGTCTATTGCGGGAGAGCCTGACCTCCCTCCGTTGTTTCTATTACCTCCGCCCTTGGCGGGCTGTGTGTGTGCCGCCTGGGGGTTTACTGGAGGCTGGCTGTCTCATGCCACCTCCGATCCCCAGACTCTGTGCTTTTCCTGCCGACCCCTGGGGTCGAGTACCCAGTGGCCGGCTTTCTTACCTCCGCCCTTTCTATGGCGGGCTGTATGTAGCTAGTGTTAAATAAGCTATTGTACTTGATTTGTACCTACAGCATGTGAACACATGGTCTATTCACTATACATTGCAGTATTGATAACTAATACTATGCAAAATTGTCATACTTGGCTATTGTACTTGAGTTGTACCTTCAGCTAGTGTAAACTTTGTTTATTCACTAAACATGGCAGTATTGATAACTTCTACTATGCAAAAATTGTCATTCTTGGCTGTCATAAGTTTAACAACTTGGTTTTCAATTTTCTTACTGAGCGCCTTGGTTTTGCTGTACCTATTTTTACTTCTGTGTTTAAGACGAACAGTAACATAAATCACCATTTTTACACTATCAGATTACATACAAACATGTTGTGACCATTTTTACGTGACCATTTTAGACTGTGATATGTTTTCCTTAGCCCTGCATCGGATGTAGCGGAGGGCAATAGTAAAATCCCCGATATCCGCTGGTTACACAGGTACATCCACAGTCAGCGCTGAAAAGTAAGACAAGTTCCCCAATCCTCCCAATAACCGGACGAAACACAGTCTGGGAGTCAACTAACTTGCTTTATTCACAGACTTCCATATTTATGCAGTTCCCCTTGCAAGGGGTTTCCTTACAGATAGTACAGGGGATTTCCCCCATCAGGCAACAGGATTATCCCAACAGGCATTGCTGCACGAGAGGGATACTCCCACTAAAATGGACGATTAAGTGGATTATCTCCTCGTGCAGCAAAACCGGCAATTTATACAGAAATCTATATTTTACACAATTTTACTCGCTTTTAGACGAATGACCGTTCGGTAGATAGCTGGGGTCGGCGGGCACATTTAGTGAGAATACCGCTCCGATCCCAGCTAAACTAACCGAACGCCGCACTAAATACATTAAAACATCGAGTTCGGTTTAAAACTACCGAGCATCGATGGGGAACAGAATGTGCCGAACGCGGAAGTCCAGCGGTGTTCGGATCATTGAGTAGCCGTTTTCAGTTCCAGGCTCTCGACGACCGAACACCGCTGCAGAGACAAAGGATCCAAGATGGCCGACCGCCGCATGGTCGGTAGCCGAACGACGGCCACCTAGGAGAGCCCTTAATTACCGATTGCAACATTGTTGCAATCGGTTAATTGGTGCCACACGACTTGTGAGTGGGTGGTCTACCTGGGGAGCCCGCATTCGTATGGTGAACGGCCCGGATAGCCGTGTTTCGTCGAACGAAAGGTTTTGTATGCTGGCAGCGTACGGCTGCCAGCATGCGAACGGCCATAATACATCACATACACAGTTTAACATACACAGTACACATTCAGCCTACGGACAACCTTTAGTAACTATCGTCCAGAAGTGGCTAGGTTTGCCACAATGCTCCCCCAGAACCAAGCCGGCATACACAGTCTGATCCCAACGGATCGGCTTGGGGATGTCCGGGAGAGTACTCACAGATCACTTCTCGAGTTCAGTCTGTCTGGATAACCCGTCGGCGTTACCGTTTTGTTTTCCTGGGCGGTAATGGATGGTGAAGTCAAAGGGCTGCAGCGCCAAACTCCAGCGCAGCAGCCTGGCATTGTCCCCAGACACACGGTTCAGCCACACCAACGGGTTGTGATCTGTGAGTAAGGAAAACGGTTGTCCATACAAATACGGCTGTAACTTTTTAAGGGCCCACACCACGGCCAGGCATTCGTTCTCAATGGCGGCGTAGCTCACTTCACGGGGCAACAACTTTCGGCTTAAGTAGGCTACGGGATGCTCTCCGCCATCGGCTCCCACTTGACTCAGCACTGCCCCCAATCCAAACATTGAAGCGTCTGTGTGGACAAGAAATCTTTTAGTTGGATCAGGAGCAGTTAATACGGGAGCATTAGTCAGAGCTGTCTTGAGTTGTTGGAATGCCTGTTCACACTCTGGGGTCCAGACAACCAGTCGGGGAAGGTTCTTTTTGGTCAGGTCCGTTAGGGGTTTGGCCAGGGTGCTGTAGTCGGGAACAAATTTTCTATAATATCCGGCAGTCCCTAGGAACGCTAGCACTTGAGTTTTAGTCCTTGGGGTAGGCCACTTAGCTACGGCCTCAATCTTGGCTGGCTCGGGTCTCTGCTGCCCACACCCTACTCGGTGTCCCAGATACTGCACCTCGGCCATACCTATGTGGCACTTACTAGGTTTTAACGTTAACCCGGCTTCCCCAATACGGTCTAAGATCGCCCCTATATGGCGTAGGTGGTCTTCCCAGGTCTGGCTAAAGATGGCTGTGTCATCTAAGTAGGCACAGGCATACTCCTGAAAGCCGTCCAGTAGGCGATCTACCATCCGCTGAAAGGTAGCCGGAGCGTTTTTCATTCCGAAGGGCATGACCTTGAACTGGTACAGGCCAAACGGAGTGACAAACGCCGACTTGGGGATGGCGTCATCGGCTAGAGGAATTTGCCAGTATCCCTTACACAAGTCAATGGTAGTGAGATACTGACCCCGTGCCATCTTATCTAGCAGCTCGTCTATCCGAGGCATCGGGTAGGCATCAGACACCGTTTTGTCATTTAGCCTCCGGTAGTCGACGCAGAATCGGGTGGTGCCGTCCTTTTAAGGCACCAGGACTACCGGCGATGCCCAGGGGCTATCTGAGGGTTCGATAACCCCTAGCTGTAACATTTCGTCTAATTCTGCCTTCATATGGGTCCGGACTGATTCCGGAACCCTATATGGAGCCTGTCGCATAGGTAGCTGTCCCGGGGTTTCGACTCGGTGGGTGGCTAGTGGAGTGTACCCAGGTAAATTGGAGAAGGTAGCCCCTTTAGCTACAATCAGCGCTTGTACCTGGGCCCGCTCGTGAGGGCTTAGCCGCTCCCCCAGCTGAACTCCCCGGGAGGGCTCTATCGGTTCCTCCGGTTCTAGCAAGTCAGGTAGGGGTAGATTCTCCTGATCTTCTAAGGCGGAGGCACAGATCGCCGTCACATCCTCTATCCTCTCATGGTAGGGTTTGAGCATGTTCACGTGGAGCATGCGTCTCTTCCCTACCCCTGAGCAGGGGCCAATCACATAGGTAGTGTCGCATCGCTGCTCCATTACCTGGTATGGGCCTTGCCAGATGGCCTGCAGCTTGTCTGTGCGGACGGGTTTTAAAATTAAAACCTTCTGTCCCACCTGAAAGCTGCGGTCTCTGGCTCCTCTATCGTACCAGCGTCGCTGGCGTTGCTGCGCCGCCTGGAGATTGGTGTGTACAGCCTGAGTTAGCGCCTCCAGACGGTCTCTGAACTCCAGTACGTATGATACGATAGGGGTTTCGTTAGTAGTACTCTCTCCCTCCCAGTGTTCCCTAATCAAGTTCAAGGGTCCTCGCACTCTCCTTCCAAACAGTAGTTCAAACGGGGAGAATCCGGTCGACTCCTGGGGGACCTCTCTATACGCAAAGAGTAGGTGAGGCAGGAACCTCTCCCAGTCTTTGTGGGTTTCCCCGAACGTCCGAAGCATTTGCTTCAGCGTCCCGTTGAACCTTTCACATAGTCCATTGGACTGGGGATGGTAGGCAGAATTGACTATTGGCTTAATGCCACATACCTTCCACATATGTTGGGTGACCTCGGCAGTAAATTGGGTGCCCCGGTCCGATATTATTTCTTGGGGAAACCCTACCCTGGAAAACACTTTCATCAAGGCTTCAGCTACGGTCTCCGCATGAATGTTAGTGAGGGCCACAGCCTCGGGGTACCTGGTGGCGTAGTCCACTATGGTTAAAATGTACTTTTTGCCAGAGGGACTGGGTTTTGGCAGGGGCCCTACTATGTCTACAGCTACCCTGCTGAAGGGCTCGGCAATAATGGGTAGGGGGCATAGCTTGGCCTTGTGGCGATCCCCTCGTTTACCTACTCGCTGGCAGACGTCGCAGGAGGTGCAATACTGGCGCACGTCCTGAGAAATCCCCGGCCAGAAAAACGCATGCGTTAAGCGATATCGGGTGCGGGTCATCCCTAGGTGTCCTGACAAGGGAATATCATGAGCGATTCTAAGCAGCTCCTGCCTATATTTCTGCGGTACCACTAACTGTTTATTGGTCAAGGTGACAGACCCCCCCACGTCTTTTGCCGTGCCACGGTATAATAACCCTTTCTCCCACGTGTATCGCTCCCCCTCTAGCCCTGCCTGGTCAGCGTGTGCCTGGTCCCTATATACTTGTAAGGTAGGGTCTGTCTGTACTTCGGTCACAAAGGTAGTCGGGGTATCCCAAGACATGGGAGTCGGGTGGGGGTCATGGTCTCTTACCTGAGCCTCAGAGTGTATCGGGGTAGCCGTGGTGCGAGCCTGCTGCCGTGTAGTTACTGGATGGGCTTCCTGGTAGGGAGCCTGTGGAACAAAGGCAGAGGTCATCTGGCCCAAATCATTCCCTAGAACAACATCTGCCGGTAAGTTCTGCATTAGTCCCACTTCTACTGTCCCCTCTCCCGCACCCCAGTTCAAATGTACTTTCGCCGTGGGTAGTCGGTATACAGCTCCCCCGGCTACCCGAACGGCTTCAGATCCGCCAGTATGCGTGCCCTCAGATACCAAATGGGGTGCTATCAGGGTTAAGGTAGCTCCCGAATCCCGCAGTCCCTGAACCTCGTTCCCCTCAAGAGTTACCAGCTGTCGGTGATGCTGCCGGTTATCGGTGGCTCGGACCGACATTACCTCATGCAATATGCCCAGGGGTTCCTCCGCATGAACACTCCACAACTCCTGAGTGGCTGGTTCCCTCTGGTAATGGTGAGCAGCCGCCCTGGGCACTGGGTTTGGACGCCCCTGATTCCAGGTGGGCTTGCCACGATTTTGGGTACATTCTCGGGCCATATGCCCCCATTGTTTACAGGAGTGGCATTGGATGTTGGCCCGCCCGTTGTATCTGGAAGGTGGAGGTACATTCCCTTGTGAAGGACGGAACGGGGCGGTGGTGGGCGCTGGAGGTGGTGTAGCGCTAGGTAGTCCTGTGGGTCGGGAGTAGCTTTTGGCTATAGGTCCCTGGTGCCTCCATGCATCGAAGTGTTGGTCGGCCAATCTAGCCGCTTCAGTTAGGGTAAGGGGTTTCCTGTCTCGCACCCATTCTTGTGTCTCCGGGGATAGTTCATTAAAAAACTGCTCCAGCAACATCAGCTGGCGCAATTCCTCCATGGTGGTGGCTTTGCTGGCCTGTATCCACCCTTGGGAGGCTTGATCTAGTTTGTGTGCCCATTCTGCGTGCGAATCTCGCTCTGGTTTGCGCAAGTGTCTGAACTTGCGCCGGTACGCCTCTGGAGTAATGGCATACCTCTCCAAGATTGCTCGCTTCACCTTTTCATAATCTTTGCTGTCCTCACTGGGCACAGCACGGTAAGCTTCGGCTGCCCGACCTGCTAGCTTGCTTGCTAGCAGTTGCACCCATACTGTCCGCTCTAACTCATGTAGATCACACAGTCTCTCAAAGTCCTGCAAGTACCCATCGATCTCATCTTTTTCCTTGCAAAATGCTTTGAAGGCCTGGTACGGGATCTTGGGCTTTACCGGGTTGTAGAGGGACCCTGTGTTGGACTCGGTTCGAGTCAGGGTGTGCTGCGGGCTGTGTGCCATTACGTATTCCTGCACATTTGCCATCACCAGATGCATCATGGCCTCCGATATAGGCTGCGGCAGAAATGCTAGCCTGGTCCTCATCTCTCTTTCATAGAGCGTTTCTTCCATGACTGCTGGGGGTGTAGCGCTGCGGGCTTGGTCTCCCTCCATCAGCTCGGCAATTAGTACCGCCTTGGTTTTGCTGCTGGCTACTTTACCCCTGGCTTCCAGTAGTTCCTTTAATGTCTGTTTCTTTAGTTTAGAGTACTCCGTCTCCATTCACTTCGGCAGTCGGTTCTTTCGTTGGATTCTGCTTGCCATTCCCTTTTCTCATTCGGCATTTGCAATTTGCACGAATTGCGCTTTCGGCTGTAAGTTCGGATCCCGTCGCTTGCCACCAATTGTAGCGGAGGGCAATAGTAAAATCCCCGATATCCGCTGGTTACACAGGTACATCCACAGTCAGCGCTGAAAAGTAAGACAAGTTCCCCAATCCTCCCAATAACCGGACGAAACACAGTCTGGGAGTCAACTAACTTGCTTTATTCACAGACTTCCATATTTATGCAGTTCCCCTTGCAAGGGGTTTCCTTACAGATAGTACAGGGGATTTCCCCAATCAGGCAACAGGATTATCCCAACAGGCATTGCTGCACGAGAGGGATACTCCCACTAAAATGGACGATTAAGTGGATTATCTCCTTGTGCAGCAAAACCGTCAATTTATACAGAAATCTATATTTTACACAATTTTACTCGCTTTTAGACGAATGACCATTCGGTAGATAGCTGGGGTCGGCGGGCACATTTAGTGAGAATACCGCTCCGATCCCAGCTAAACTAACCGAACGCCGCACTAAATACATTAAAACATCGAGTTCGGTTTAAAACTACCGAGCATCGATGGGGAACAGAATGTGCCGAACGCGGAACTCCCGAACGCTCTGGAAGTCCAGCGGTGTTCGGATCATTGAGTAGCCATTTTCAGTTCCAGGCTCTCGACGACCGAACACCGCTGCAGAGACAAAGGATCCAAGATGGCCGACCGCTGCATGGTCGGTAGCCGAACGACGGCCACCTAGGAGAGCCCTTAATTACCGATTGCAACATTGTTGCAATCGGTTAATTGGTGCCACACGACTTGTGAGTGGGTGGTCTACCTGGGGAGCCCGCATTCGTATGGTGAACGGCCCGGATAGCCGTGTTTCGTCGAACGAAAGGTTTTGTATGCTGGCAGCGTACGGCTGCCAGCATGCGAACGGCCATAATACATCACATACACAGTTTAACATACACAGTACACATTCAGCCTACGGACAACCTTTAGTAACTATCGTCCAGAAGTGGCTAGGTTTGCCACATCGGATTTTACCTACGGCATGGATACCCCAGTGACCAGTGGCTGCAGGGCGTTTAGAATTCCTATTTTAGTGCTCTTAGCACACTTTCACACTACCATGAAGGTTTAGTGTATCGAGTGGGTTGTACACCTAATTACCCCCAAGTTTATATATATATATATATATATATATATATATATATATATATATATGGCTCCACCCACGCAGATTGGTGCCTCTGCTGCTGGCAGATCACAACTCCTGTGTGTGGCCAGCTCTGTCTGTGCCCCATCAATTGGCCTGCTATGTCTGTGCCCTATCAGTTGGCCTGCTATGTCTGTGCCCCATTGATTGGCCTGCTATGTCTGTGCCCCACTGATTGGCCTGCTATGTCTGTGCCCCTTTGATTGGCCTGCTAGGCCTATGCCCTTCTGACGGGCCTGCTCTATCAGTGCCCTTGTTGGCTTGATCTATCGGTGCCGAACCCCCTTTGGCCGCAGGCCTGGGGGAATATCACTGAGGAAAACCCAGTACCCACTATTGACATGGAGATAGGTGGGTGCCCAGCAAGCCCCACTGCCATACTATCCAAGAGGACACCAGTATATGGCCACCTGAGTATGGTGGGAAGGGTGAAGGCCCTAAAACCTCATGCCTGAAGGGCAAGGTTTTTTATGAAGACCCCAGGCACGCAACCACGGTTTACACCAGCCCGGCGTAGGCACAGCACCATGGAGAATTTCACACAGACAGGGGGACAGGGTGTTCCCTTGTCTTTAGCAACTAACCCTCTAACTGCCTTCCTTCTATCCGAGGTACGTATTTACCCTTATCTACTTTTATTGTCATTTTTTTTTTCGTGCCTTCCTTTTTCCCCATCGCTCAGGTCGTGGAGGGGCCTGACTTAAGACCTCCTCCGACCTCCCGGGCCCTCGTTGGATTGCGGAGAACGTCTCCAGCTTTCCTCAGACCTCAGACTGCCGATGGTCATCCTGGATCCCGCGCACGGTTGTTTTCTCTCATTGCCCATTTTTATTATTTAAGATGGACACGGCCCGAGGTGGTATACTACTCCGTCTACCATCGGTCTGGTTTATTACCAGTGGAACCCACCTCTCAGGTGAGGGATTCAGAGAAAAGTCTCGTGGCCAGAGAGGGAACCCCCCTCGAGATCCAAGTCCTACGCTATTGTTATTAGATGGTGAACCCCGCAGGGACACCCTGGATCTGATATGGACTCTAGTTTGGATTTCTAGAGGGTGCGGCCCTCCATCTCCTCGACCCGGACTGATATTTTTATTTACACAAGTAGAGAGCGAACCCCTCTCATATACTGAACCAGACACTGCTTCATTATTAGAGGGCGCGGCCCTCCTTCAACCTCAGCCCGATACTGAGAGGGATACAGAGGACATAATTCGAGTGTGACACACTCTCATAGAAGGAAACGGACACGGAGGAAGACTCTAAGTTTTGCTATTAATGGGTGCAGCCCACTCATGATATCAGCCGGATGCTAACACTGAGTTCAGCTACATTATTAGAGAGTGCAGCTCTCTCTCTTACACTCAACACACTACGGTGTCATCCATTTGTTCATCACACAGGCTTGTACTTGTACAGGATAACGCTGTCTGCATAGAGGGGCATCCCTCCTCCTCTCAATCCAATATAGAGGTGCGTACCACATACCGTGTTCACCGCTGATGATTCGGCTCTGGTACAGGGGTATAGTACCTCACTGGTACGTAAGGGAGACAATGCTCCATAACAACTGGGCAAGGGGAGAGAACCCCTCCTCTAGATCTACGACCGTGCTACCAATTTTGCTTTAGAGGTCTAGCTGATCATGCAGGGTATACAGGTTTAGACCGGATTCCTCTATTTTCACCTCCTATATGATCCTACTGGATCCGGCCACTGTATCCCACGCAAGAAAGACTCACTGGGAATGATTTCCCGCTTGTTTGCACACGTCCCGGAGTCCTTATGGGACAGTAAAGGGACGGTTTGAGCTGACCAGCTTGGGTTCAGCCCCCAGAATTGCGCAATTTTGTTGGTGCCCTAAAACATTCCTTTAAATGTAGTCCTGGAGACGGTACTGCTAAGGGTTGAGCCTCAGCTATTGCAAAATTGCAGGTGTCGGTATAATCGCACTCCGTTCAGGTTATGCAGACCATTGCGAATAAACTGAACAGACAGTTCTTTCCCATGTCAAGGTGACACAAGAGCCTGAGGCCTTTGTAGAGCAAATGTGCACTGCCGTGCTCGGGTGAAAAGACTAGGGAAGGCCCACAGCCCGGTCTGCAGCTACGCCGTACGCATGGATCGCATGGAAATCTTGGAATAAGATGATTGGACTACCTCCACTACTCTGGGAACATTCTTGGAGGGCCCTCCTTCTATACCCTATATCCCTCATGGGAATCGTATTGGGTTTTCTCGCTAACCCACCTATTCAACTGTCAGCAAGGATACCTACTGTGGAGGAACAATGTGTGTCCCCTACTCCTACATGGACGTCATAAGTCGGGATGGGTAGCAGACTTGGATATGGCTGCCGACGTTCTCAAACCGGACAACACCTGCTTCGGACGATTGAAGCTAGATCCATGTTTCGTTAAATCTGCTATCTGGAAGTCCTGTTGTGAGTGAAGGGACTTTACATCTTGCTTACGTATCAGAGAACACTATGAGTCCACGGGACTCCAGGCTAAAGGGAGGTATTCCTAAATAGGGATGCTTTGACTTCATTTATCAAATTCACTTTCCTGGGTTCCTTGGCCTAGGGCTTACTCTTGGAGATCGTACCCGAACAGTCAGGGGTGCAGGGACCCTTTGAGACCAGGAGTTCCATACACGTATTTTGACAAGTCAGGCATGGATCTGGATCGTATCGGATTATTTCACTCTCTCACTACAGTACGTGAGGACTCTTTTTCGTTATACAACCATTGGATCGTTATATTACCATTGGATCCGGACATCTTATCACTCTTCGATGATGATATAGCTGGATGGAAACCTCAACCCTGGTTACGTTCTCCTCCTTTTGGATATTCCGGGATTCACAATCCCCAGGACCACATCATGGTCAATTTTATGCAGAACAATAACTTTGGATGCATGAACGGGGCAACGTTCGTGCAAATAGCCAGGTATAGCTGTGCGTTAAAATAGCCGAACGGGACTTAGTTTCCAGCGTAAGCGTCGAAGTGGAGGAGAAGGTAAAGGTCAGCGGTGTTCGTGCAAATGTGTAGCCGATTTCAGTTCCATGGATTTGGTTGCACACACCGCTGACCACGTTCGACTGAATAAAATGGCCGCCGCCACGTGTTCGACTGCACGAACGTAGGCCACCCAGCGGTCGGAAATTAACCTACAGCAACCCCTCAGCCTGGGAGGTAAATTGGCCGCGCCCTTCCACTTCTCTGTGGTCCACCTGTGTAATACTTGGCTCATTTACCGAACCAAGTGGGAAGAAGCCATGAATAAAGTATTTTAAGGGTCTGGGGACACCGTCTTAAAGGGGCACTGTTCACAAAAGTCACAATGTACCCAGGGCCGGATTAACATAGGGGCTGATGGAGCTGCAGCTCCGGGCCCAGTCCCATGGAATAGGCTCTACTCTTAGGTTTGCCACCTGGATTTGAGGCTGCCTGGCCTTACATCGATTCCAGTAGTAGATATTAAGGACCTTCTTTCTGGCTGCACTGTTCTTGGTACTGGAGACATATAGGTAAACAATAGACCTGAGAGTCAAAGGAATCTTTTTAAAGACAGTGGTAAAGCAAGACCTGTGAGCTGCAAATGCAGTATTTGAAAGCAGACAAAGAGGTGTAAATTGCCTCGAAGAAGCAGGGTAGGCAGGGGGGTCAATGGTCTGCCTAGAAGGTGTCGGTGGCCCGTGATAAAGAAGGAGAAAAGACCACGTAGCAGGATAGTTGTGGATCCAAACTCAAGGAGCAGTCACCCTTTACTCTCATTATATTAGTTTTGCAGAAAGATTATTAAAAAATGCCATTTATAAACTGACATAATGTTACTGTGACACCAATTGGAAAAGGAGATGTGCTCCATAGGACACAATTGAAACAGTGACAATATTTGCTATTTACTAAATGGCATAGCACTTTTGCAGGTTTAAGAGCATATTTAACAAATATAGTGCTGCAGTAGCACTGAACGCCACAGTAAAAATAAGCTAGAATTAGAGAAAGACTATCAGATCTCACACACTAAGAGATCATAATGATTTTCTCCATAAAAAGCAAAATAAACACATTTTTTAAAAGAGGGGTACCCTGGGAAACTCAAGAAAACCAGGAAATGTGGCCTCTTTTATTTCTCCCCTCCACCGCCAGGCTGCAGCAGTGGAGTGTTAGAGGGATTAATCCCCTTTAATGCTACTAATGCCAAGGAGATGTCCAGGCTTCTGAGCCCATTAATACCTTCAATACCAAAAACAAAAATAAATATTATTTCCAGGAAAAAGTGCTAGGTTGTGAAGGAGTTAAAGGGCCCAATCAGTGCCGGATTTACCATTTGGATGATAAGTGCTGTGAGAGTGTGTATGCATAGGTGCGTGGAGGCTATTTGTGGTGTAATGTTTGTGGGGGGTAGTGATGTACCGAACTGTTCGTTGGCGAACAGTTCCTGGCGAACATAGCATGTTTGCGTTCGCCACGGTGGGCGAACACATGCACGGTTCAGTCCGCCCCCTATTAGTCATCATTGAGTAAACTTTGACCCTGTGCCTCACGGTCAGCAGACACATTCCAGCAAATTAGCAGCAGACCCTCCCTTCCAGACCCTACCACCTCCTGTACAGCATCCATTTTAGATTCATTCTGAAGCTGCATTCTTAGATAGAGGAGGGAAAGTGTAGCTGCTGCTAATTTCATAGGGAAATTGATAGCTAGGCTAGGGTATTCAGTGTCCACTACAGTCCTGAAGGACTCATCTGATCTCTGCTGTAACAGCACCCCAAAAAGCCCTTTTTAGGGCTAGAACATCAGTCTGCTTTTTTTTTTTCTTTGTGTGCAATGTAATTGCAGTTGCCTGCCTGCCAGCTTCTGTGTCAGGCTCACAGTGGATACTGTGCCCACTTGCCCAGTGCCATCACTCATATCTGGTGTCACAATAGCTTAAGCTTGCATTTAAAAACATTTTTTTTTTCACTGTAATAGATTGAATAGCAGTTAGTTGTCTGCAAGCGTCTGGGTGTCAGGCCTTCAGCGTGTACTCTGCCAACCTCTGCCAGTGTACTTTGCCACTCATATCTGATGTCTAGTGATGTCGCGAACACAAAATTTTCGGTTCGCGAACGGGAACTTCCACAAACGTTCGCGAACCGCCATTGACTTCAGGCCACAAAAGTGATGGAAAAGTTGTTTCAAGGGGACTAACACCTTGACTGTGGCATGCCGGAGGGGGATCCATGGCAAAACTCCAATGGAAAATTACACAGTTGAGGCAGAGTCTGGTTTTAATCCATAAAGGGCATAAATCGCCTAACATTCCTAAATCACAATGGATATGGATTGACACCTGACATATGACATATTGACACCTTGACATATGGATTGACACCTGTCCTCAGAGACCCTGATACACACTGGCACAGAGCAGAATAGAGACTGTTCCCCCTTACATAGGGTCACTTGGCAGGTATGGATTGACACCTGTCCTCAAAGCCCCTGATACACACTGACACAGAGCAGAATAAAGACTGTTCCCCGTCCTCAGAGACCATGATACACACTGACACAGAGCAGAATAGAGACTGTTCCCCCTACATAGGGTCACTTGGCAGATATGGCGTGGTCGTGGGAGGAGGAGGATGACTTTCACCTCTTCCCCTGTTAGATTCCCGTTGTGCTGTGACATCACTCTTATACGCTGTGTAAAGCATACTTTCTAATTTATTTTGCAAATGCTGCATCCTTTCTGACTTGTAATTCAGTATCATTTCCGCCACTGTCTGCTTATACCGGGGGTAGCGTGGACACCCAGCACAGGTCGTTCTCCTTCAGCCTTTTTATATGAGGGTCCCTCAACAGGCACGACAGCATGAAAGACCCCATTTGCACAAGGTTGGATGCCGAGCTACTCATTTCCCGTTCCTCCTCGAAACACAGAGCAGAATAGGGACTGTTCCCCCTACATAGGGTCACTTGGCAGATTTGGATTGACACCTGTCCTCAGAGACCATGATACAAACTGACACAGAGCAGAATAGGGACTGTTCCCCCTACATAGGGTCACTTGGCAGATATGGATTGACACCTGTCCTCAGAGACCATGATACACACTGACACAGAGCAGAATAGGGACTGTTCCCCCTACATAGGGTCACTTGGCAGATATGGATTCAAACCTGTCCTCAGAGACCATGATACACACTGACACACAGCAGAATAGGGATGTGGAATAGCACCTGGGGAGGTGCCGTTGATGTGGAGCAAGACGCAGCAGTAGAAGAGGACTCAGCCGAGGAGGTTATGGAAGAGGATGGAGTAGAAGGAGTAGAGGAGGTGGCAGCAGGCCTGCCTGCAAGTCGTGGCGGTGTCACCAACTCCTCTGCAGAGCCACGCATTCCATGCTTGGCAGCCGTCAGCAGGTTTACCCAATGCGCAGTATAGGTGATATACCTGCCCTGACCATGCTTTGCAGACCAGGTATCAGTGGTCAGATGGAACCTTGCCATTACTGTGGTGGAATCTCGGTAAAAATAAATTTAGTAGGCCGAGATTACCACGTGGCATGTGTACGTGCATATGCTGACGTATCGATCAGTTGGTTGCACGAGGCAAGATACGATCAGTAGTGTACGGAGCATGTGCAAGAATACAGGATATAGTATTCCCCTCCTCCATTGTGCTGGACAAGCCATGCGGTCAAACAGGAAGTTAATTCTTATTTGTGTTGATTGGTTAAGAGAATGTGCGGGTGGAGCTTAATATGGGAGGAGTTATATGCCTATATAAGGAGCCTGCACTATTGTCCGGGGCTCAGAACTTGTGGTATTTTGGTGACGCTAGTCCCTCTGAGTCCCGATCGGTGATCCAATAAAGAATCTCTTCCTTCCTGAAGAAACCTGTGTCCATCTCTCTGTGCTTGGCTTCCGTCAGTTTCTCCGGTATCATTTGGTGCATTGGCCGGGAAACTCATCGTTCAACGGTAGCTGAGAGGCAGAGGCGTGAGACGGTCTATCTTTGCCCACGTTCTCTACGGCTGCACCCCTGAACTTCTGCGTGGACCTCCCTTCGTCTCGGCGCCACTGGTCTGTTGTCCAGGAGATCATCGGCCTCTACGTGAGAAGTGCTGGGGTGTCCCCGTCGATGAGTGTGAACTCAGGTTCAGGAACGAGGAGGTAAGACAACTGCTGTTTTAGACGGCAGGACCCACTAGGGGTATACCGATTGTGCGGTAGGCCCAAAGGGGTTTTGAATCTGTGTATCTGCCCCCTCTGTCGGAGGGAAGGAGCGAAGGCGCACCGCTCGATCGAACGCTCTTTAGTCAGACCGTTTGATTTGGTTAGTCAGGCGGGGTCCTGGTGTAAATAGCCCTAGCCGGACACCGGTGTCTTGTCTAGACTAGCGTTCTAGGGTGTATATTACGTTCGCTAGGTCGGAGGGACCGGGAGACTAAGCGGCGCCTGTGTAAATTCGGTTCGCTAGTTCTCATCCTATCTGGGCTAAGTGGGAAGGCGTGTAAATTTGGAACCCACTAGACTTTTGATAGTGCGACTAAGAGGCGCCTGTGTAAATTCGGTTCTCTAGCTCGCTATATATGTGGTGATTGGGCAGTGTGGCTAACCAAAACGGGTGTATATAGTTTTAGGTAGTCCATTCAAGGTACTGGCCAATAGTTTAGTTGGGAATTGTAAATGTGTTAACGATTGTTTTAGTAAAGTGTATATCTTGTTAGATAGCGCGAGCTCAGCCGTCTAGCGAGAGTGTTAATAGTGTGTTGCTGTATTATAGTGCACGGTACCATAACCCTGTATATTTACTGACACTGTATATAAGTACTAATCATTGTTGTCAATTGCATGTTTAACACCATAACCACTAATAATTGTATTGTGACCTTAACTTGTGCTTTGACCTATGCTAACCGTACTGTAACCGCTATTTGTAAAAGACGATGTTACTGGGGTGTGTTATAGACGGGTAATTCGTATATAGAGAATTATAGCGTGGGTGACTGTATAGTTACGCCAAAGGGCATAATATTGATTATATAGTGACTGGTGTAACAGCTGTGTGTGTACGGGAATTCCCTGAGTGTTTATTGTTATTGTGTACGTTTCACTTGGTAACCGTACCACGTGGTGCTGTTGCCAGAGGAAACGGGTGTGACTGTTGAATAGTACGCGTGTATAGTATTCGTTGTTGACGACGTTCCGTTGTTAAGTATGGGTGCGTCGCAGTCAACGATTCCGGATCCCTTAGGTTGTATGGTGAAGAATTTTAAAAAGGGATTCAAAACTTGTGATTTTGGGGTTAAAATGTCTCCTGTACGTTTGGTCACTTTGTGTACTAGGGAGTGGCCTACTTTGGTTGCGGCATGGCCGCCACGTGGCAGTTTGGATCTAACTCTGGTACAGCGCTTACACGTGGCTGTATCAGGTAGGCCTGAACTTTACGGCCAGTTTCCTTATATTGACTGTTGGAGACAGGCCGTAAATGACTCGCCAAAATGGCTCCAGACATGCCACGAGGAGCAGTGTCGCCTCATGGTAGCTAGGACTTGTTCGTCCACTAGGACTGGTGTTAGGCCCATTTTGGACACGCCCCCTGAGTCCGAGATCCCTTTGCCGCCCCCTTACTTTCCGTTAAGAGGAAGTGACGCAAACGCAGGAAGTCCTGCAGCCCTCCCCTCATTACCCCCATCCACTTCCGCTTCCTCCTCCAGTACAGGATCCACCCCCCCTCGTACTAAATCTCCCCTTCCGGAACCAGAACCCACCCCCATTAGAAACGAATATCCTGATTTGGCGCCACTTCAGACTTCCGGTCAAGCTTCATCTAGCTCGGCTCGAAGTGTTTTATTTACGACCTTTTCCCAAAACCAACCTCCCACATCCCCATACCCCATCTCTCCCCGACCGGAACCCATGACTGACGCCTCTCTACGTAGCCCCATCCAAACCCGACAGTTGACTGGTGCCCAACAATTAAAGCACTATCAGATGCCTCTTCGTCTGAATCCCGGGTCAGCTTATATCGATGCCGCAGGTCAAATGGCACACGCTGACCCAGTCTTCGTATATGTCCCATTTACCACAACCGATCTTTTAAACTGGAAGACCCATAATTCCTCGTATACTGAGAAACCACAAGCTATGACTGATCTGTTCACCTCAATAGTACAGACGCATAATCCGACATGGGCTGATTGCCAGCAGTTACTAATGACTTTATTTAACAATGAGGAAAGGACAAGAATAAATCAAGCAGCCATAAAAGCACTAGAGGATAGAGCCCGTGTTTTGAACCAAGCTAATCCAGCAGCATGGGCCGCAACACATTATCCCAACACTGATCCCGATTGGAACGTAAATGGTGCTGATATGGTTCAACTCAGAGCCTATAGAGACGCTATAATTGCTGGCATGAAAGCAGGAGGAAAGAAAGCCATTAACATGTCGAAGACAGTTGAGGTGATCCAGAAAAGCGATGAAGCGCCCAGTGTCTTTTATGACCGATTATTGGAGGCATACCGCTTGTATACCCCCTTTAATCCGGAAGACGCAGACAATTCCCGAATGGTTAACTCCGCCTTTGTCAGCCAAGCATACGGAGATATTAAGCGCAAGCTACAAAAGTTAGAAGGGTTTGCAGGTATGTCCATCACCCAACTAATGGAGGTAGCAAATAAGGTCTATATGAACAGGGATACAGAAAGTAAGAAAGAGGAAGAGCGCAAGATGCGTAAAAAGGCTGATATGCTAGCGGTAGCGATCGCAGGCGTAGATAAACGGGGCCCAGATAGAGGCAATAATAGATGGAGTAGAGAGCCTTTGAGTAGGGATCAATGCGCGTATTGCAAGGAAGAAGGGCATTGGAGGAACGAATGTCCGCAAAGAGAGCAGTACGAGAGAGACCAACCCAGGGCAGGCTACGGAAACTTTAGAGGCAGAGCGAGAGGTAGAGGAGGCCCCGGAGGGAGTAATGGTTATAGAGGGAGTAATGGAAACAGAGGAAGTGTTAGGGAAGACAGGTATATTCCAGCAGCGCAAAGGTCCCGCGATAGAGAAGGTAGGGACTTTGTAGGATTGGCTGACACGGTCATGGAGGACTATTGATACCGACCGGGCTCCATCCCCCTTGGTCGAGCGGAGCCTATGGTCGATGTATCAATAGGGGGAAAAAGGAGTGCGTTCATGATCGACACTGGTGCTGAACATTCAGTGGTGACTAATCTAGTTGCTCCTCCATCTGGAAGGACTATTACTGTGATAGGAGCAACTGGAAGAAGTGCTGAAAAACCGGTTCTTAAAAGTCGACTCTGTACATTGGGAGGCCACGTAGTAAAACACCAATTCCTTTATATGCCTGAATGTCCAGTCCAATTGCTGGGACGTGATATGCTATCAAAATTACAAGCGCAGATTACGTTCCTACCAAATGGAACAACATCCTTAAAGTTTAATGGACCTTCAGGTATTATGACTTTATCCGTACCAAAGGAAGAAGAGTGGCGACTTTATACAGTGTTGACTAGCCAAAACCCTAGGAGTGATGAGACATTGTTTAACATACCAGGAGTTTGGGCAGAGAACAACCCACCAGGACTGGCCCGCAATATTCCACCTATAAAAATTGAACTGAAACTTGGGGTTTATCCAGTAAGCCTAAGACAATACCACATCCCACAGAAGGCTAAGAAGAACATCCAATCCTATCTGGATAAGTTCATACGGTATGGTATCCTAAAATTCTGTACTTCCCCCTGGAACACCCCATTGCTGCCTGTTCAAAAGCCCGGTACAGATGAGTATCGACCTGTGCAGGACTTGAGAGCAGTCAATGATGCGGTTGTTAGTATACATCCAGTTGTACCCAATCCATATAACCTGCTTGCTTTAATTCCGGGCGGGGCTACTTACTTCACAGTCTTAGATCTCAAAGATGCCTTCTTTTGCCTCCGAATTGCCGCAGAAAGTCAATGTATTTTCGCTTTCCAATGGGAGAACGCTGTAACGGGCTCAAAACGCCAAATGACTTGGACAAGACTGCCCCAAGGGTTTAAAAATTCACCTACCCTATTTGGTTCAGCTCTAAGTCAAGATCTACTGGATTTCGAGTCTATCCCAGGAGAATGTGTATTGTTACAATATGTAGATGACTTGTTGATAGCAGCAGTTACAAAAGAAAAATGTCAGCAAGCAGCGCACGATCTACTACATATTCTCTGGAAGGCAGGATACAAGGTGTCCAGGAAGAAGGCTCAGTTGTGTTTGCCAACTGTCAAGTATCTGGGATTCCATATCTCTGAAGGTCAAAGGATTATGGGGCCAGAGAGAAAAGAAGCTGTCTGCCAAATACCAATACCCAAGAATAGAAGACAAGTGCGAGAATTCTTGGGGGCAGCAGGCTTCTGTAGGATATGGATTCCCAGCTATGCGATACTGGCAAAACCTCTGTACGCAGCTATCAAAGGTACAGAGCACGACCCCTTCTTATGGACCCAAGAACAGCAAACGGCATTTGAAGATGTGAAGAAGGCTTTGATGAGTGCCCCAGCATTAGGTCTACCTGATCACACACGACCATTCTACTTATATGTACATGAGCAAAGAAGAATGGCTGTGGGAGTATTGACACAGTACTTGGGATCATGGCAAAGACCTGTTGCCTATATGTCTAAGCAATTGGATGCAGTGGCCAGCGGACTTCCACCTTGTCTAAGAGCCGTAGCTGCAGCCGCCCTGCTAGTAGCTGAAGCCGATAAACTCACTCTGGGTCAAGAACTTTATGTACGAGTCCCACATGCAGTACAGACGTTGTTGGATTACAAAGGAAATCATTGGTTTAGTAACAGCCGTATGACCAAGTATCAAGCAATGTTGTGTGAAAACCCAAGAGTGCATTTAGAGACTGTAAACACCTTAAATCCAGCTACCCTTTTGCCACAACCTACTGAAAGTCAACATGATTGTTTGGAAGTAATGGATGAAGTATTTTCAAGTAGACCAGATCTTCGTGATTTTCCCATCCAGAACCCCGATGTTCAATATTATACCGACGGCAGTAGTTATGTGAAAGAAGGGATCCGCTATGCAGGATATGCAGTAACAACAATAGACAAGGTGATAGAAGCTCGGCCACTGGCGAAAGGAACATCAGCACAAAAGGCAGAATTAATAGCACTAACACGAGCGTTACAATTGGCTGAAGGTTTAAGAGTGAATATCTATACGGACTCTAAGTATGCGTTTTTAACCACTCATGCCCACGGAGCTTTGTATAAAGAAAGAGGACTACTGAATTCAGAAGGCAAAGAAATCAAATACGCAGCCGAAATCCTACAACTATTGGAAGCAGTGTGGGAGCCGAAAGAAGTCGGTATCATACATTGTCGAGCGCATCTGAGAGGAGATGGTGATGTAACCAAGGGAAATCGGATGGCAGATAGTGCAGCTAAGCGTGCTGCTGAATCAGGAAGACAGGAGTATGTGGGGCATATAGCTGCTCTTATACCAACTCCACTGTCCCAATGGACTCCAGTTTATACAGCTCAAGAAGAGGAGTGGTTAAAGACTGAACCGGGAAAGTATTTGGAGAACAAGTGGTATCAGCTAGAAGATGGAAGAATAGTTATACCAGCATCACTAGCGGTAGAAATTGTCCAAAATTATCACAACGGGACACATTCTGGGAGAGACAGTACTGAAGAATCTCTCAGGAAACATTTCTACATACCAAGATTGTCCAACTTGACTCAGGCCATTGTACGCAGATGTGTAACGTGTGCTAAGAATAATGCAAGACAAGGACCAGTAAAGCCACCAGGAGTCCAGTTTATGGGGGGACTCCCCATGTCCGATCTACAAATAGACTTTACAGTGATGCCTAAATCGGGTGGACATCGTTACCTGTTGGTAATTGTGTGCACCTATTCAGGCTGGGTAGAAGCATGTCCTACTCGTACAGAGAAAGCAGGAGAAGTTGTAAGATTCCTGCTACGAGAAATAATACCCCGATATGGACTACCCTGTTCTATAGGATCGGACAATGGTCCAGCTTTTGTTCACCAGTGCCTACAACAACTGACTCATATGCTTGGTATAAAGTGGAGGCTTCATACTGCATATAGACCCCAGAGTTCTGGTAAGGTAGAGAGAATGAATAGAACTATTAAGAACCAGTTGGCTAAAATGTGTCAGGAAACCCAACTTAAGTGGAACGTTCTCTTACCCATAGCTCTATTGCGAATCTGCAGTACCCCTACCAGAAGGATGGGCCTCTCTCCTTTTGAAATCATGTATGGGCGACCACCTCCCGTACTTGGTAACTTAAGGGGGGATTTGAGTCAGTTGGGAGAAGGAATTACCCGGCAGCAGGTTGTAGAGTTGGGTAAGACTATGGAGGAGGTACAGAAATGGGTACAAGATAGATTACCTGTGAATATTTATCCCCCTGTTCATAGTTATCATCCAGGAGACCAAGTGTGGATTAAAGAGTGGAATAATGTACCGTTAGGGCCCAAGTGGAGAGGTCCTTATGTTGTTCTTTTGTCTACCCCTACAGCGATAAAAGTAGCCGAAGTAACTCCGTGGATACATCACTCCAGGGTTAAACCAGCAGCAGTCGATTCTTGGCAAGTTACAGCAGATCCAGAGAATCCCTGCAAGATCCGGTTGAAACGCACTACTCAGTCGGAGTAACGAGGAATTATTGTGGATTACAAATTTTATTGTTACAGGTGTGAGTGAGAAGGCCATAATAAAGCCTGTCCGCTTACCAACACATAGTGTATAAGCCAGGAAAGTCTCGAAGGGACACCTGTGAAGACGAGCAGAACTCCATTCCCTGCAGCCCTCACATCCTGGAAGCTGAGGTTCCATCGCACGGACGAAGACTGAGGATGACGGCGAAAGATGTGCTTTTGATTGTGTTTATTTATATGTGTTTTTATATTCAGGAAGGTAGAGGTACCGACACTCCTAGCTGTGAGGTATGCATTAAGACTACGAGAACAGGTAACCATATTTCCCAAACCCTAATTTGGCATTCACAATACGAATGTAAAGGAGAGGTATCAAGATGTAGATACCTAAATATAGACTATAGTGTGTGCCATTTAGGAGTAGGAGAACCTAAGTGCTTCAGTCCAGAGTATCAACCTCGTACAATTTGGTTGACTCTCAAGAATGGAGATCCTCAGGGGACCCTAATTAATAAGACGGTGTTAGAATCCGTATATTCTTCGGGTGTTCTGCTATTTGATGCGTGTAAAGCGATATCAAGTGGTAGAAAGCCGTGGAATGTATGTGGGGATCTTATATGGGAGAGGACGTATGGGTCTAATGATAAATATATTTGTCCCAGTAGTAAAAATAAGTATGTAAGTCCTAGATGCCCAAATAAAGACTATAACTTTTGCCCATATTGGTCTTGTGTGGGGTGGGCGACTTGGGGACAGACAGTAGATAAAGACATGATAGTGACTAAGTTGCCGACTAGCCCTTATTGTAAGTCTATGGAATGCAACCCAGTCCATATACTTATTAATAACCCCGACAAGTTCCTAGATAAGTATGGAAATTTATTTGGGTTTCAGATATACGGGACGGGTTTAGATCCTGGGACATTATTGTTTATAGGAATAGAGACTGATACGGTATCCTCCCAGACTCATCAAGTATACCATTCCTTTTATGAAGAGATGAGTATAGATAATAAGATCCCCCATAACGCTAAAAACCTGTTCATTGACCTAGCTGAAAGTATTGCCGGTAGTCTTAATGTTACCAACTGCTATGTGTGTGGAGGTACTAACATGGGAGACCAATGGCCTTGGGAAGCAAAGGAGGTAATGTCCGGTTCTGAGGCAGTTGACCAACTAATATCTACACAAGCCGATTATCATTTGAGTGTTAGAGGTAAATCTGAGTGGAGATTAAAGACCTCCATCATAGGTTATGTTTGCATAGCAAGGAAAGGAATAATGTATAATACTTCTGTAGGAGAATTAACTTGTCTAGGGCAAAAAGCTTATGATGATGATACAAAGAATACAACTTGGTGGTCGGCTTCAAATGTCTCAGAACCATCTAACCCGTTTGCCAGATATGCCAGTTTAAAGGATGTGTGGTTTGATTTATCCATCACATCTACCTGGAGAGCCCCAGCAAATTTGTACTGGATCTGTGGTAAGAAAGCCTATTCGGAGTTGCCACAGGACTGGGAAGGGGCATGTGTGTTGGGTATGCTCAAACCATCCTTCTTCTTGTTACCGATTGAAACAGGTGAGACTTTAGGTGTTAAAGTGTATGATGTGAATCATAGGAAGAAAAGGGGACCCTTAGAGATAGGCACCTGGGAAGATAATGAATGGCCTCCCCAGCGTATCATAGATTATTATGGGCCAGCCACGTGGGCAGAAGATGGTACCTTTGGTTATAGAACCCCTATTTATATGCTCAACCGCATTATAAGATTACAGGCGGTGGTTGAGATTATCACCAACGAGACGTCACAAGCGCTCAATCTTCTAGCGAAGCATAACACCAGGATGAGGACGGCAGTCTACCAAAATAGATTAGCCTTGGATTACCTTTTGGCAGTAGAGGGAGGTGTATGTGGGAAGTTTAACCTAAGCAATTGCTGTCTTCAAATAGATGACGAAGGGCAAGCAATAGCTGAGCTTACTAGCCATATGGTTAAACTAGCGCATGTGCCTACTCAGGTATGGAAAGGGTACAATCCAAGTAGTTGGTTTGGTAGCTGGTATGAGTGGTTTGGAGGGCTTAAGGCAGTGGTAGGTGGAGTCCTACTGATTTTACTGTTGTGTCTACTCCTACCGTGTCTTATACCCTTAGTAGTTAGGTCTGTGCAAAGCCTGATAGGAAGTATAGCAGAGAGGAAGGCTGCTGCACAGATAATGGCGATATATAAGTATAAGGCTCTAGATCAAGGAGAACCAATGCAGGAAGATGAGTGTTAAAAGATTCACATCATAAGATAAGTCTGGTCTGGTTCAAGGTAACTTGCGGTGTAAGCAAAACTAAGGTTATGTGATGCCTCAAGTAATTGTAAAATATCAAGAGGCATCAAAGGGGGGAATGTGGTGGAATCTCGGTAAAAATAAATTTAGTAGGCCGAGATTACCACGTGGCATGTGTACGTGCATATGCTGACGTATCGATCAGTTGGTTGCACGAGGCAAGATACGATCAGTAGTGTACGGAGCATGTGCAAGAATACAGGATATAGTATTCCCCTCCTCCATTGTGCTGGACAAGCCATGCGGTCAAACAGGAAGTTAATTCTTATTTGTGTTGATTGGTTAAGAGAATGTGCGGGTGGAGCTTAATATGGGAGGAGTTATATGCCTATATAAGGAGCCTGCACTATTGTCCGGGGCTCAGAACTTGTGGTATTTTGGTGACGCTAGTCCCTCTGAGTCCCGATCGGTGATCCAATAAAGAATCTCTTCCTTCCTGAAGAAACCTGTGTCCATCTCTCTGTGCTTGGCTTCCGTCAGTTTCTCCGGTATCATTACTTCCTTTTGCACAATCGAGTACAGGTTGGGGATTGCCTTTTTTGAAAAGAAATTTCGGCCGGGTACCTTCCACTGCGGTGTCCCAATAGCTACAAGTTTTTTGAACGCCTCAGACTCCACCAGCTTGTATGGTAAAAGCTGGCGGGCTAGGGGGGTGTGTCCTAACTACTGAAGTGAGAAGTCGCCATGCGTACGCCAGGCATACCGTACGCAACATGCAGGAAGCAGAGGGAATCCTGGGGCAACTGGGTCTCCCCCCGGACTCGCTACTCACATCGAAGCCTCCAACAAACTCCACGCTCCCTCCATATTGGGGCAACGCCGAGGCTCCAACATTTGTCCCTGGAAACCTAGCCGGGACATCTGTGGCGAAACCGACCTCGCCACGTGTCCTTGGAGGGGGCTGCTTGCCCGTCTCTTGCCTTTGGACTATGGCCCTGCAGGTTAAACTGTTTATTTTCCCTGCAGAAAGGCTTATTCGTGTGATCTGAGTGCCATTCATCTAATAATGTGCAGTCAGATCAAAGCTATCTGGGGATATGTAGAAATGTGTGTTTTATGTACTAAATGTATCAGTATGTAATTTTATGTCTTTTACTGTCTTTTTGTCTGCCATGTGGGTAATGGAGTTTGGCTCTGTCTTTGGAGATAATTAGATTCCTTCTCCAATTATCTCCAGGGCAGAAGGGAGGAAGCCAGGATGCATTGTGGGGATGTTTGACTTTTACTGTTTGAGCCAGATTAAAATACAATCAGACAGGGGGAACAAAAGATACTTTTACTAACTTTTGAACCCCTGATCTGATTCATGCCATTTTTTTATATGTCATTCCCCTGAATGGATTGATTGTGAATATGTATTTTTATGCGAATGTGATGTATATTTTGGGAGTTATGAATGTTGTGTAAAAACTGTATTTTCCCTACCTATGATAATTGTATTTTCCTGTGTGTACAGATAATTAGTTTACAGGTAGAGGGGAGGGCTATGTGTGGGATGTAACTATTGTGTGATTGGTTAATGTACGTTACTGTGTGTGTCCCTCCCCTTCATGGGAGCACCTAATAAAAAGGGCTGCAAGCTAGCAGCCAGGGAGTTCTATTTTTACCCTCAACTTGAGTCCTGTCTCTTATTGGGGGAATCTGCTACAAGGGATTGCTATGCTAGGCATATTCCCTTGCTATAATCACTGAGCTCTTGTAAGAGCTTGTTCCTGCTTCGTTCTGAAGGGAGATAGCTGCAGCCTGCGGTGCTTATGGTGTCTGGTGGAGTGACTGGAGTCCTCTGGAAGCGCTAGGAGCATCTTTCAACGGAGGTACCCAGTCGGGGTGCCAGTTGATCCGTTACAACATCATGCACAACTTGAATGGAAAACGAGACTAAGAGGTCAACCCTGCTGACGGAGACTCTCAGGTCATTGATCGTGTCAAGAGGAGGGGACCAACTTCAAAAATAGATTCCTGGCAAATTCTTAAAAAAAGTGCAAACATGAATCCGGAAAGTACAGAAAGTACAGTGCTTAATCGTATTAGTGTACTGATTTCCAGTATATCTAAAAATGTTTTACATATTTTCTGATTTTAATTGCCATGTGTACCTTTTGTATGCCCATGTGAAATGTTTTACCATTTAGGGCCCGAGTGGGGTCATTTAAACAGATCATACCTCGAGTGCAGAGTGCGTTTAATCCGACTCGTTAATGTTAGTTATTCACTAAGCTTAATGAAAACATAGTTGGCTTATAGATGATGTTTTCGATTCAAGTTCTTGTGCCCCACAGTTCAAATTAACATTCAAATGACAATTCATGACAGATCACACAAGTAAATAGCCTTGCCAATGTCGTATCAGAATTTTTTTGTTATCTAAGAATAAAAAAATGCATATCAACGAAAAATGCTGGCGGGCTAATAGTTCGGACAAGCCAACTGTCAGACGCTGGGCAAGGGGGTGACTTTCTGACATTGGCTTCTTACGCTCAAACATGTCCTTGACAGACACCTGACTGTGGGCAGATGAGCGGGAACTGCTCAAGGCGAGAGACGGAGTGGCGGATGGTTGAGAGGGGGCAAGGAGAACAGCAGTGGTTGACGTGGCTGAAGATGCTGGACCATGAGGAGGATGGCGGCTTTGAGTTTGTGTGCTGCTTGTACTCATGTGTTGATCCCATAGGCGTTTGTGATGTGCGATCATGTGTCTACGCAAAGCAGTTGTACCTAGGTGGGTGTTGGACTTCCCACGACTCAGTTTCTTTTGGCACAGGTTGCAAATGGCATCGCTGTTGTTCTATAACTTCTAAAATATACATGTCACAAACATAAAACATACATTTTCATAATCAATCCATTGAGGGGAACAACATATTAAAAAATGGCACGAATCAGACCAGGGGTTCAAAAGTTAGTAAAAGGATTTTTAAAAACCTACTGCCAGCATGGCTTTTCTGGCCCAAGCCGGTTTCAGAGTCTTCTATCCTGGAGATAATTGAGAAGTAATCCAATTATCTCCAAGGACAGAGGCAAAACTCCATTAGACACATGGCAGACAAAGTACAATAAAAGACATAAAAATACATACTGTTACATTTATCACATAGAACATACACATTCTACCTATCCCCAGATAGCTTAGATCTGAGCGCACATTATTACCGGATGGCGCTCAGATCACATACATACAGTTCAATCGCCATGGAGCCAAAGTCTTTCATACAGTCTTTCAGTATACGGCTGGGCTCCATGGCATAGCTATCTGTGGTAGCATGGCTTTAACAGTCCGCAGAAAGGCACAAATAAACCTTTCGGCAGGGAAAAGAACAGGTTTGAACTGCAGGGCCATAGTCGCAGGGCAGGAGGCTAGCAATAAGTCCTCTCCAATGCCCAGTGGCAAATGGCAGTTTGTCACATATCTCCCCTTTGGGGGGGGAGACTAACCAGGCACCTGACCTTCTGTCGGTCAGTGCCTCCGTTAGTCGATCCACCAACCCACAATAAACCAGTGCCATAGCAGCCCCCCCACAACAACAAAGTTCAAGAGCAGCCCACCCACAAGAAAGAGTTACTACACCAGGGGTGGTGGGTAGCTTGTCCATGTCCAGGTGCCTCACCACAGCTGTCCGGGAGACTGGTAGACTGCCTTGGTGGGTTGCTGAGTGTGCAGAGACCTGCGGTACTCTGCCCTGGTGCCAGCGCTACCACGGAAGTAGCCTGGTTGGAGCCTGGTTGTGGGAGGGGGAGACCGACTGTCTCCCTTCTGGATACACCACTCTGTGGCTGGGGGACAGGACCGACCGTCCTTACCCCCCTTGTGCAGCAAGTACAGAGACTACGGTCCCATCTGCACCGTTGGGGGGGTGTAACATCTCCCCTTGGGGGGTTAGGCTGCCGCTGGAGAGAGGGTGTAACAAGCTCCTCTCTCTGAACTGTAAACTGCCGCTGGGGAGAGGGGGTAGCAGGCTCCTCTCCCTGACAATCTCTGCTGGTGGAGAGGGGGACCAACTGTCTCCCCTTTCAATATTTTGTCCTGCTGCTGGGGTGCGAGACTGATGGTCTCTGCTCCCTGCAGGACATTCTGCCGCTGGGGAGGAAGGACGGCACCTTCAGCTCCCTGGGGTACACACAGCCGCTGGGGAGGAAGGACGGCACCTTCAGCTCCCTGGGATACACACTGCCGCTGGGGAGGAAGGACGGCACCTTCAGCTCCCTGGGATACACACTGCCGCTGAGGAGGAAGGACGGCACCTTCAGCTCCCTGGGACACACACTGCCGCTGGGGAGGAAGGACGACACCTTCAGCTCCCTGGGGTACACACTGCCGCTGGGGAGGAAGGACGACACCTTCAGCTCCCTGGGACACACACTGCCGCTGGGGAGGAAGGATGACACCTTCAGCTCCCTGGGATACACACTGCCGCTGGGGAGGAAGGACAGCACCTTTGGCTCCCTGGGATACACACTGCCGCCGGGGAGGAAGGACGACACCTTCAGCTCCCTGGGACACACACTGCCGCTGGAGACTGGGTGTCCATATCCTCAACCTCCACAGTTGTCGCTCAAATGCCCTTGCCGCACTGTTCTCAGCATCTAACTGGTGCATTACTTGAGAGACCACCTCGTTTGAAAGGTCTGGGCCATAGCAGACCAACCGCCTCTTTACCTCCTCAAAGTAAGCGTCGTCCTCATAGCGACGTATCATTTTGAGGTGCTCTTTGCAGGGCTCTATCCATGCCTGCTCCATGCTGCCGTAGGTAGGGACACTGCGCAGTGGCTAGCGTTGCCCTCAATTTTGTTACTCCAAACGTTACCAGTGTCTCTGAGCTGCTTCTCCTCGCACTAGGACGCCATACCACCGCTTGCCACCAATGTAACGGATCACCTTCCGTTGACGGATGCTCCTAGCGCTTCCTGTGGACTCCACGCACTGCAGATGACACCACAACCACCGCAGACTCCACAACCGCCGTAGCTTAACTGGAGCCGCGCCGTCTTCCTTCCACCCTGAATGAACCTCCAGCATTCAGGACCGTGTGGGAAAGACCTCTCCTCCAAGGAGAGCGTAACAGGATCAAGCTCTCAAAAGAGCTAAGTGATTAAAGCTCCAGGGAATATGCAGAGCATAGCAATCCCCAGTGTGATATAGCAGTTCCCTCCAATAACGAGACAAGGCTAAGTATTGAGGGTCAAGAAGAACTCTGGTTTAATGACAGGGTGTCAGGGTACCTGAAGTCTCTACCTCCGAGAGAGGTAGAGACTTAGACGTCCATCCGTCCGGACGGGCTGTTTCCTCTGTTCCTCGCGGTCTATCCGGTCACGTAAACGCCGGCCGCGAGGGATTCACTTCCTTTTCTAGCATGACGTCCGGAAACCGATGTCATGACGCCAACCCGGAACGACCTGTCACTCAAGCCTTCAGAGACTAATCAGGACTCGTCGGAGGCGTGTCTACCCTTCCGAGCCAGGGTATTTATACTTGCTTCTCCCATTTGCTCATTGCCCTGTCGTGGTTCTAGTCTGCCTAGTCACACAGTGCTCTTGTATTTCTGTTATCCCTTTGGTTCTGACCCGGCTTGTTTGACTTACTCTGTTTATCTCTGTTACCCTTGACCCGGCTTGTTCCTCGCTTACCTGTCTTCTCGTTGCCTCGACCTCGGCTTGTCTTTGACTATTCTCTATATTCTCCGTACGTTAGTCCGGCCATTCTAAGGTCCGGTATACGTATACTGTACCTGTTTGTACTCTGCGTGTTGGATCCCTGTCCCGATCCTGACATTACGACAGGGCCAATGGATCCTGCAAGTACAAACAGTCAGCTTGGTCCTTCTGATCCTAGGTTCGAAGCCATGGAGCACAGAATGGATCAGATGGCGCTAGCACTACAGGCGTTATTGTCTTATGCTAATAACCCGCCTGAGGAGACGCGTACTACTTCTATTTCTCCTGTGAGCTCAGGTCTAGAGGTAGCCACTGTAGGTGCCTCTTCCCGTATTTCACCACCAGTACGTTATGGCGGCTCACCTGAGAAGTGTCGTGGTTTTCTTAACCAGATCAGTATCCACTTTGAATTGCAACCTCGCTCCTATCCTACAGATAGGGCGAAGGTTGGATTTATTATCACCGTACTCATTGAGAAAGCTCTGAGATGGGCCAACCCATTATGGGAGAATGATAACCCTTTGGTATACAATTATAATGCCTTTGTAGTTGCCTTTAGAAGAACTTTTGACCCTCCTGGTAGAAAGGTCAATGCAGCTAGATTACTGTTGCGCCTGAGACAAGAGAACCGAACTCTTGTGAATTATGCACTAGAGTTCAGGTCTTTGGCGGCAGAAGTTAAGTGGAACGAGCAGGCATATATAGATGTATTTTTGAATGGGTTATCAGATGTAATCCTCGACGAGGTTGCTACTAGAGAGCTTCCTGAAAATTTGGAGGATTTAATTTCATTCATTTCTCGTATTGATGAGCGTTTAAGAGAGAGACAGAACACTCGAGAGAGGAACCTTAGACCTTCATTTAAATTAGCCCCCGCATTTCAAAGTCCTGATTCCACTACCTCATTATGTCCTGAACCTATGCAGATAGGCCATACTCGCCTCTCAGAGGAGGAGAGGCAGTACAGGAGAAGGGAGGGATTATGCATGTATTGTGGAGTCAGAGGTCACCTACGCCTGAATTGTCCTAATCGTTCGGGAAACGCCCGCACCTAAGTTTCTCTAGAGGACAGGCCTTGGGTGTTTCTATTTTGTCCTCTACGCATAATTATAAAGATCACAGGCTTCTACTACAATATGTCAAACTTCATCTGGGAAGGAATACTATAAAGGGTTAAGAGCTGGAGACTTTCATTAATATTTATAATTGTCTATATAATGCTGCCCTCACTGTTTGCAAGATAGCCTCTTAGTGACATTTTTACCCTGGGACTTTTCCAAACTTGTAGTTGGCATTTATACCCAATTTGCACCATTTAGGCATTACACCCTTTTTCAAATGGCTCAATTGGATATGATCATGACCGAGAACTGACTAACCATATAAGTAGCCAGTTCTCGACAAGCCGCCCTGAGCTGTCACTCAAGACTCATTCTCCGCCCAATATACCCTCCTCCATACTCAGAATGGACGGAGGCTCGGAGGGGATGAATTAGTCTCCGCCCTTTTGGCGCTCCTCCCCCCCACCACCGGATTTGTCCTCTCAAACACACGTGGGGCGGGAGAGATTCATAGAGCTGCCATGTATACAGAGCGGCCATTGGGGGAAACCTACTCAGTTTCCCCCGCCCAAGCCAGGCCCCCCATACTCACCTGCCGATAGACCAGGTAATTTCGGGGCTTTTGCTTCTTTTGGCGGCAAATAGAGGGTATAAAAGATGTCCTCCCGGACGAGGTACTGTTAGCCCCTGACGAAGGTGCATTAGAACGCACCGAAACGCGCGTCGGGTCCTTTTATTTTATTTATTATTTTGTTCACTTAGCACTATGGGAACACTAGGTGTTTAATCTACTTTATTTGGGTCACCTAAGTTTTTTGTCCAGACAGCACTGTTTATACTAAGAATTGGAATGCCAGAATCATTTGGAGTAGCTATGTCTTTGCCCTTTTGGAGCTCCTAGGGATAGCATAGAACACCCTTGAAGGTGTTTCCTTAGGAGTCATAGGGATATATTTCATTGCTCCTTTGTTTTCACTTTCCTACTATGGTTGGTACAGTTTGATGCCAAACAGAGGTTGAATCACTCAAGGTAACTGGTACAGTACCATCTCTGCTTCTTTCCGCTTTCAGGGAAAGTATAGAACACCCTTGAAGGTGTTTTCTTTAGGAGTTGCAGGGTAACTGCTATTTTAACCACTTTTTTGGCACTTCTCCGATTTACCAGTGATTAGCCTCATATACTTAGGGGGCGTACTATCTAGCAATCTAGGACTATGCCTCCACTGGCATCCTTCACAGCATACTAATCTGATTTCGGGCGACTGTTTAGTATGCCCATTGTGTTAAGAATCTACTACCATTCGTTGTTATAGCCTGTGCATTCCAATTCTAAAGTACATCGTATCTTTCCCTGTTGGTACTCCTCAGTGGCATTAGGTGTTCCTATGAATTTCTGTTCTGCCAAAGAACATTATAAAGTATTTTTATTAGAATCTATGCCCTGTATTTGGAGTTACACATCAGGATAATACAGATACTACCCAGTGCGTTTGGTTGAGTCATTTATATATATGTTTAATTACTCAGTACTTATTGTATCTAAAACCAGCTTATGAGCCTCACTTTGGTGAGCCTCTATACTATCTATCTTTTTTGTTTATAACTTTAACCTGGGTACAAGCCCTATATGGTGGAACTGGAACCACCGAACTGACCATTGTTTGTCACTCACCCTCATATGTGTATGAGGTGTCTGACACACTCTTTCTACCTTATTTAAATTACAAGGGTTTAAGACCCAATCTATAGGTCAGCATTTTTTAGAGATCACTAATTACTAATCTCCCTCAAGTCATGACGGGGTTTTTGTCTAATAAAAAGGATTTTTCCACTTGGTGTCTAGATGCTGAGCAGGTGTTCTCTGAATCCCACCTAGACATTACACAATCGAATTATACTTTAACCACCGGCTTTAATACCCTCTCCAATTTATATAAACAGCAGATAAGAACTAGCTGGGAAATCTCTTCACTTGAGAATTATCTTAAACAGGGCCTCATACCTAGGGGCCTGAGAGTTCCAACTACCCCCTCTAATCATATTGAGGAAGATGATTTTATTAAGGAGTGGGAGGAAGCAGCAGGTCAATGCTCAATTCGTTTCATGGAAATCATATGTAAATATGAAAAGAAAAAACTGCAAGACATAGGGACAAAGGTGGATAGTGAGATCGATAAGATTGATCAGTTCAAAGCAGATCCAGCCTTTGCCCCTAATGAAACCAAATTGCAGTCTAATCTAGAGAGATACCAGCTTACTATAAAACAGAGGAAACATCAAAAATTCCTCAGAGACCATAGGGACTTTAAAACCGGCAATGTATACAAAAAATTCCAACGTAGGAGAAAGGTGGATAGAGATCAAGTCTCCACCTCAGAATATGAGACGAGCGGATCGGATACCGACTCACAATACACTCCCTCTACCTCTGATGACCAAAATAAAAGTATTCTCAAAAAAGGGGTTACTTTTTTAGAAAAGACCATGGGCGAAGAACGCCCATTTTTGAGACCAAGACCAAGGAGACAATCATATCGGAGAAACCGATTCTAGAAAGAGACCAAGTGGTGAATTTATCTAAGTACACTCTAACCCAGATAGAATGTAGGTTACTGGAAAGAGGGTTATCCTTTGTTCCAGTCCCCAGATTTGACAAATTCATCTGGGTTAAAGATATTCACCTGTTCGCCCGAAAATTGTTACTCCACAAAACTTTCTCCCTTAATGAGGAAAAAAAGGCTAATGCATTAGGCCTTAGTGTCAAAGACTATCAACTCACTCTACTTCTAGCAGAACTCCTAGAAGAGAGTGATCTCTCTGAGAGCAATCCACCCCCGTTCACAGATCTCCGTCGCAAAAGTGAATTCTGTCCCAGGCTAAGTGACTCGAAATACATAGAGACCTTTTTGGAATTAGTCTGCAAGGAAATTGACTCTCTATCCCCCTCAAAATTCTCCTTTAAATCAAATACAAACCTCTCCCAAGAAGAACTAAAAGCGCTAAAGAATCTTCAGAAAAGGGAAGAAATAACCATTAAACCCTCTGATAAAGGGGGGAATATAGTCGTCTTAGACACATCTCAGTATGTCGCCATCACTAAAAAAATCTTATCTGATGGAACTACATATAAAGTTCTAAGTACAGATCCAACAAACCCCTTTCTATGCAAACTAAAAAAGATTCTACAAAGAGGCATGGAACAAAATCTGCTTTCCAAAAAAGAATATGATTTTATGTTAAATAATAACCCACGTACACCCACATTCTACAGTCTACCCAAAATACATAAAAAACAGCAAGAATTGACGGGTAGACCGATAGTGTCAGGAAACAATAACCTGACACAGAATGTGAGTGTATACCTTGATCATATCCTACGCCCTATGGTAGCAAAGCTTCCTTCATACTTAAGGGATACTAAACAGACCCTAGCACATCTTAACACTCTGCACGTGCCTCAAGACTCAATACTCTGCAGCCTTGACGTGGAGGCACTCTATAGTTCCATCCCCCATGAAATAGGGCTCAAAAATGTCCAGTACTTTCTACAACAAAGAGGACAACATTTACATCACCATAGCGAATTTGTCATCGAACTATTACAATTCGTACTTACCCATAACTTCTTCCTATTTAACGACACATACTATCACCAGGTGCAGGGTACGGCGATGGGGACGTCTTGCGCGCCCTCATACGCCAACCTGCACCTGGGATGGTGGGAAGAGAAGGTGGTATTTTCAACAAACTTGAGTACATTCACCCGATATATTCTCTCTTGGGAGAGATATATCGATGATATTATGGTGGTATGGAGGGGTACTATAGAAGAGTTCAATCAATTTGTACAGACACTTAATGACAATACTCTGAATCTGAAATTTACGTCGGAAATGGGCACTCCAGGTCTAAATTTCTTAGATCTAACAATCACCCCCAATACAAGGGGTGGAATAAAAACTGACCTGTTCAGAAAAAGTACAGCAACTAATAGTCTGTTGAACTGGGGAAGCTTCCATCCAATTCCCCTCAAACGGGGCATACCCACAGGACAATATCTGCGCCTCAGGCGCAATTGCTCTGATGTACAGGATTTCAAAATCCGGGCCAGGGAACTGCGATCTATGTTTAGAGCAAAGGGGTACCCAAACAAGTGTTTGAAAAGGGCTTACCACAGAGCCCTTATAACGGATCGAGAAGATCTGATAAAAGATGTAATACCTTCTCAGAACCAATATACCAAAAACAAAAATCTTGCTAATTCCAAACACTTAAGCGTCATTGCCACCTACGACGCGGGATGGGAGCAAGTGAAAACCATCCTAAACAGGTACTGGCCTCTACTCAAACAGGACGATCATCTAAAAGATATTCTTCCCCCTAATGCTTCGCTCATAGCACGTAGAGGCAAGAACATTAGAGACCATCTTGTACATAGCCACTTCAAACAGGCCAAAAAGACCAATACTCACTGGCTCTCTAATAAACTCCAAGGGACTTATAAGTGTGGCCGCTGCAAGGCCTGCAACTTCATTTGCAAGGATTCCAAAAGCTTCCATAACAGTTCTCAGTTGGAAACTTTCTACCCAAACTCCTTCTTTAATTGTAACTCCAAAGGCTTGGTATACCTGATAAAATGCCAATGTAATAAACTATACGTTGGAAAGACCTTCAGGCCGTTTAAAAGAAGGATTTTGGAACACATTAATTCCATTAAAACGAAGAGACATATTGAGACCTCAGTCTCTAGACATGTGAAGAATTTTCACCAGGGTGACTACAAAGTACTCCAATTCCTTGGGATTGAATTGGTCAAATTGGACCAAAGGAAGGGAAACCTTGACAAGCTCCTTAGGAGAAGGGAGTGTTTTTGGATCTACCGCCTGAGCACTCTATCTCCGAGGGGGCTTAACGAAGGATTTTCCTACTCTCCGTTTATTAGTGATCTCTAATTTTATAATACCATCTATACAATACACATGATCTCTACTGAGAATCTCCTCATAATAATTTTTAATAATTCTTATTAATGACTTTTCTGAATTCCTTATATGCTCACGACTTCACTCTAATATTTAATTTAATTTAATTTAATTTATTTACAGACCTCATATTCTTCCAAGATGGACTAATACCCTCACTCCTGCCCTCCAACCACTTTTCACTCTCTCCTTGATGTTCGATTGTTGAGAAACTTTTCCGCTGTAAGTGTGCCTCCTGGACATTAGAACGAATTTTTCTTAATTAACTGCAAACACGAGACTTACCCACAGCTCTATTCTCACCAACTCGGACATCAGATAGGATATGCCCCACTTCCCTTTCCCATAATATGCATCACCAAGGCAATTGGCCCCAGGGGGGATAACTCGATGAATCATAGAGCCCTCCAATTTTAGAACTAAAAGGGTTATCTATACAATTCTATCCCCTCCCTGGGACTTACAATATGTCAAACTTCATCTGGGAAGGAATACTATAAAGGGTTAAGAGCTGGAGACTTTCATTAATATTTATAATTGTCTATATAATGCTGCCCTCACTGTTTGCAAGATAGCCTCTTAGTGACATTTTTACCCTGGGACTTTTCCAAACTTGTAGTTGGCATTTATACCCAATTTGCACCATTTAGGCATTACACCCTTTTTCAAATGGCTCAATTGGATATGATCATGACCGAGAACTGACTAACCATATAAGTAGCCAGTTCTCGACAAGCCGCCCTGAGCTGTCACTCAAGACTCATTCTCCGCCCAATATACCCTCCTCCATACTCAGAATGGACGGAGGCTCGGAGGGGATGAATTAGTCTCCGCCCTTTTGGCGCTCCTCCCCCCCACCACCGGATTTGTCCTCTCAAACACACGTGGGGCGGGAGAGATTCATAGAGCTGCCATGTATACAGAGCGGCCATTGGGGGAAACCTACTCAGTTTCCCCCGCCCAAGCCAGGCCCCCCATACTCACCTGCCGATAGACCAGGTAATTTCGGGGCTTTTGCTTCTTTTGGCGGCAAATAGAGGGTATAAAAGATGTCCTCCCGGACGAGGTACTGTTAGCCCCTGACGAAGGTGCATTAGAACGCACCGAAACGCGCGTCGGGTCCTTTTATTTTATTTATTATTTTGTTCACTTAGCACTATGGGAACACTAGGTGTTTAATCTACTTTATTTGGGTCACCTAAGTTTTTTGTCCAGACAGCACTGTTTATACTAAGAATTGGAATGCCAGAATCATTTGGAGTAGCTATGTCTTTGCCCTTTTGGAGCTCCTAGGGATAGCATAGAACACCCTTGAAGGTGTTTCCTTAGGAGTCATAGGGATATATTTCATTGCTCCTTTGTTTTCACTTTCCTACTATGGTTGGTACAGTTTGATGCCAAACAGAGGTTGAATCACTCAAGGTAACTGGTACAGTACCATCTCTGCTTCTTTCCGCTTTCAGGGAAAGTATAGAACACCCTTGAAGGTGTTTTCTTTAGGAGTTGCAGGGTAACTGCTATTTTAACCACTTTTTTGGCACTTCTCCGATTTACCAGTGATTAGCCTCATATACTTAGGGGGCGTACTATCTAGCAATCTAGGACTATGCCTCCACTGGCATCCTTCACAGCATACTAATCTGATTTCGGGCGACTGTTTAGTATGCCCATTGTGTTAAGAATCTACTACCATTCGTTGTTATAGCCTGTGCATTCCAATTCTAAAGTACATCGTATCTTTCCCTGTTGGTACTCCTCAGTGGCATTAGGTGTTCCTATGAATTTCTGTTCTGCCAAAGAACATTATAAAGTATTTTTATTAGAATCTATGCCCTGTATTTGGAGTTACACATCAGGATAATACAGATACTACCCAGTGCGTTTGGTTGAGTCATTTATATATATGTTTAATTACTCAGTACTTATTGTATCTAAAACCAGCTTATGAGCCTCACTTTGGTGAGCCTCTATACTATCTATCTTTTTTGTTCTACTACCAGTTTCTTTAACTTGGGAAAGGGGAGTACTAAGGACCATGGCTTTGATAGATTCCGGCGCTGCTGAGAATTTTATCGATCAAGTCTTTGCTACTAAACACACTATCCCATCCCAGTTAAGGGATACACCCTTGGCCGTTGAGGCCATAGATGGTAGACCTTTAGTTGAGCCTGTTATCTCTCGTGAGACCATCCCAGTTAGCTTAACTGTCGGTACCTTACACGAGGAAGACTTATCGCTTATGCTTATTTCATCTCCTTCTGTTCCCATAGTCCTGGGTTACCCATGGTTAAAAAGACATAACCCGATTATTGATTGGGAGTTAGGGGAGATACTCTCATGGGGCCAGGGTTGCCAGGAGAATTGTTTACGGAGGGTTTCTCCATTGGGTGTAATTAACACACCAGGTAGTTCTACTCTGTCTACAGAAATACAGATACCGCCTTTGTACCTAGATTTAAAAGCAGTATTCGACAAGAAGAATGCTGATACTCTACCTCCACACAGGACCTTTGATTGTAAAATTAACTTACTACCTGGTACCATGCCTCCGAGGGGCAATGTATACCCCCTATCCACTAAGGAGAATTCAGTTCTAGAGGAGTATATTCGGGAGAATCTAGACAAGGGATTCATTAGGAGATCTTCTTCTCCTGCCGGGGCTGGGTTTTTTTTTGTTAAAAAGAAGTATGGTTCACTAAGACCTTGCATCGATTACCGAGGTTTGAATAAGATAACCATCAGAAATGCCTATCCGATTCCCTTGATTACCAAGCTGTTTGATCGTCTGAAAGGCTCTAAAATTTTCACCAAGTTGGATCTCAGAGGGGCATATAACTTGGTGAGAATCCAGAAGGGACTCGAGTGGATGACAGCGTTCAATACCCGTTATGGGCATTATGAGTACACGGTCATGCCTTTTGGCCTCTGTAACGCACCTGCAGTATTTCAGGATTTGATTAATGAGGTTCTTAGGGAATTTCAGCATGATTGTGTTATTGTATACCTGGATGACATACTGATACACTCTAGAGAGATTGAGACCCACCACAGGCAGGTCAGAAAGGTACTACACAAACTCTTGCAACATGGCTTATACTGTAAATTGGAGAAATGTAGCTTTGACCAGTCTCAGATAGACTTTCTTGGATACGTGATCTCTGGGGAGGGCTTTAAGATGGATCCTGACAAACTCCAGTCCATTTTAGAATGGCCCTTGCCTAAGGGACTCAAGGCTATTCAGAGGTTTATTGGTTTCTCCAATTATTATAGGCGCTTCATTAAGGGTTACTCTTCTATTATCGCACCTATTACCAATATGACCAGACAGGGGGCTGACACTAAGACTTGGTCTAATGAAGCTCTCGCTGCTTTTAAGACTCTCAAGGATCTTTTTGCTTCTGCTCCAATTCTAGTCCATCCTGATACGACCCTGCCGTTCCTACTCGAGGTCGATGCCTCTGAGACGGGCGTAGGGGCTGTTCTGTCGCAAAGGTTAGGGGTGGATAAACCACTACACCCTTGTGGTTTTTTTCTAAGAAACTGTCTGGCCCTGAAAGTAGATATGATATTGGCGACAGGGAACTCTTAGCGGTCATTATGGCCTTAAAGGAGTGGAGACATTTATTGGAGGGGACCTTACATCCTGTTACTATTTTGACGGATCACAAGAACTTGTCTTATATTGGGGAAGCTAAGCGACTGTCCGCCAGACAAGCTCGTTGGTCCTTATTCCTGACCCACTTCAACTATGTGCTTACTTATAGACCTGGGTCTAAGAACTCCAAAGCCGATGCTTTGTCTCGCCAATATGAACCTTCTACTATATCTGAACCGGTTCTTTCCTCTATAGTTCCGAAATGCAATATTGTCGCCAACACGAATCTCAGGATTCACTCTCCATTACTTGCCGAGATCATTAAACTGCAACATCTAGCTCCTAAACAGACTCCTGAGGGTCGACGTTTCGTTCCTCCTGTTCTACAACTGGAACTGTTGCAATGTTTCCACAACAGCAAGGTGGCTGGACATCCTGGTATTCGCAAGACATGTGCTTTGATCTCTAAGGACTTCTGGTGGCCTGATTTACGGAAGGATATTAAAGATTTCATCGGTGCATGTGAGGTTTGTACTAAGACCAAGCAACCTCATACTCTTCCTTGTGGACTTCTGCACCCCTTAGAGGTTCCAGAGAGGCCATGGTCCTGTTTGGCTATGGACTTTATTGTCGATTTGCCCATCTCTAAAAAGCAGACTGTTATCCTCACTGTGGTTGACAGATTCACCAAGATGGCTCACTTCGTCCCCCTGCCTAAACTCCCGTCTTCTCCCGAATTGGCGGAAATATTCGCAAGGGAGATTTTTCGATTGCATGGGATACCCTCCCAAATTGTATCTGACAGAGGTTCCCAATTTGTTTCCCGTTTTTGGAGGTCCTTCTGCTCTCAACTGGGCATCAAATTGAATTTCTCTTCGGCCTATCATCCTCAGTCTAACGGAGCTGCTGAACGCACCAACCAAAAAATTGAACAATATTTACGTTGTTTTGTTTCCGAACACCAGGACGATTGGGTTGGTTTGATTCCTTGGGCGGAGTTTGCACACAACAATCTTGTTTGTGATTCTACTCGTTCAAGCCCCTTCTTCATGAATTGTGGCTTTCATCCATCTATTCTCCCGTCGGCTTCTTCTTCCCAGGGGGTGCCGTCGGTTGATGTTCATGTTGCCAATTTGAGGAAGTTGTGGGATCAGACTCGACAGATTCTCCTGCACAATTCTATGCTGGTTAAGAAACACGCTGATAAACGTAGAAGGGCGGCTCCGGTGTTTGTTCCAGGTGATAGAGTATGGTTGAGTACAAGAAACATCCGTTTAAAGGTGCCTTCCATGAAGTTCGCTCCTCGCTATATTGGACCTTACAGGGTGCTAACTCGCATTAACCCGGTTGCGTATCGTCTAGCTCTTCCTACTGCCTTACGCATCCCTAACTCATTTCATGTTTCATTGTTGAAACCACTAGTCTGTAACAGATTTTCCTCCACATCAGCCTCTCCTCGCTCTGTTCAGGTGGAGGGTCAGGAGGAGTATGAGGTTAACTCTATTATCGATTCTCGTATCTCCCGGGGGAGACTACAATATCTGGTCGATTGGAAGGGATATGGTCCTGAGGAGAGGAGTTGGGTACCTCAGGAGGATGTTCATGCTCCTCGTCTCCGCAGGGCGTTTCACTCCCGCTTCCCATCTCGTCCCGGTTCCTTCCGCCCGGTGGGCGTATCTGAGAGGGGGGGTACTGTCAGGGTACCTGAAGTCTCTACCTCCGAGAGAGGTAGAGACTTAGACGTCCATCCGTCCGGACGGGCTGTTTCCTCTGTTCCTCGCGGTCTATCCGGTCACGTAAACGCCGGTCGCGAGGGATTCACTTCCTTTTCTAGCATGACGTCCGGAAACCGACGTCATGACGCCAACCCGGAACGACCTGTCACTCAAGCCTTCAGAGACTAATCAGGACTCGTCGGAGGCGTGTCTACCCTTCCGAGCCAGGGTATTTATACTTGCTTCTCCCATTTGCTCATTGCCCTGTCGTGGTTCTAGTCTGCCTAGTCACACAGTGCTCTTGTATTTCTGTTATCCCTTTGGTTCTGACCCGGCTTGTTTGACTTACTCTGTTTATCTCTGTTACCCTTGACCCGGCTTGTTCCTCGCTTACCTGTCTTCTCGTTCCCTCGACCTCGGCTTGTCTTTGACTATTCTCTATATTCTCCGTACGTTAGTCCGGCCATTCTAAGGTCCGGTATACGTATCCTGTACCTGTTTGTACTCTGCGTGTTGGATCCCTGTCCCGATCCTGACACAGGGACTCTGCTTTTATGCAGTGCTCCCCTGCAAGGGAGGCGCCCACAGGCACTTAGGTATTAACCAATCACATATTGGTTACATCCCACATATTCCCTCCCCTCTGCTTGGGAGATAATTGAGTTTCCTACTGTATCTACTCAATTATCTCCAAGCTAAAACTTATACATTTTATACATTTCTATAACTTCTAAAATAAATATACATGTCACAAACATGAAACATACATTTTCATAATCAATCCATTGAGGGGAACAACATATTAAAAATGGCACGAATCAGACCAGGGGTTCAAAAGTTAGTAAAAGTATTTTTAAAAACCCACTGCCAGCATGGCTTTTCTGGTCCAAGCCGGTTTCAGAGTCTTCTATCCTGGAGATAATTGAAAAGTAATCCAATTATCTCCAAGGACAGAGGCAAAACTCCATTAGCCACATGGCAGACAAAGTACAATAAAAGACATACAAATACATACTGTTACATTTATCACATAGAACATACACATTCTACCTATCCCCACTTAGCTTAGATCTGAGCGCACATTATTACCGGATGGCGCTCAGATCACATACATACAGTTCAATCGCCATGGAGCCAAAGTCTTTCATACAGTCTTTCAGTATACGGCTAGGCTCCATGGCATAGCTATCTGGGGTAGCATGGCTTTAACAGTCCGCAGAAAGGCACAAATAAACCTTTCGGCAGGGAAAAGAACAGGTTTCAACTGCAGGGCCATAGTCGCAGGGCAGGAGGCTAGCAATAAGTCCTCTCCAATGCCCAGTGGTAAATGGCAGTTTGTCATAAGCGTGCACTCTTCCAACCTCTGCAAGTGCACTTTGCCACTCATATCTGGTGTCTCTATATGCCTTTAAAAATAAAAAAAGTTTTTCACTGTAAGCTAATAGCAGTTAGTTGTCTGCCAGCTTCTGTGTAAGGCTCACAGTGGATACTGTGCCCACTTGCCCAGTGCCACCACTCATATCTGGTGTCACAATAGCTTAAGCTTGCATTTAAAAAAAAATTTCACTGTAATAGATTGAATAGCAGTTAGTTGTCTGCAAGCATCTGGGTGTCAGGTCTTCAGCGTGTACTCTGCCAACCTCTGCAAGTGCACATTGCCACTCATATCTGGTGTCACTATAGCGTGCATTTAAAACCAAAAAACTTTTTCCACTGTTATAGATTGAATAGCAGATAGTTGTCTTCAAGCGGGTGTCAGGCCTACAGCGTGTACTTTGCCAACCTCTGCCAGTGCACATTGCCACTCATATCTGGTCTCACACTTGCACGCATAGTACCACTTATCCAAAAAAAAATGTCAGGCAGAGGCATGCCACCCCACAGGGGCCATCGTGGTCGTGGTGCTGTGATTCCCTTTTGCCCTAGAATAATGCCCACTTTTCAGAGACCACGTACCCTGAACTTGAAAAGTTCTGAGGACATAGTTGACTGGCTAACACAGGACACCCAATCTTCTACAGCTTCGCTCAGAACCTTGACGCACCATCCTCCTCCAGCTTAGCTTCGGAGACCTCTCAAGATACCACTCACCCGCCTGCCGCCACCACCAACACTAGCACCACAGCCGCTTCACTTGGTATGTCAGAGGAGTTATTTACACATCCATTTGAAGAAATGAGTGATGCGCAACCATTATTGCCAGAGGATGTAGATAACAGGGATATGTCTCAGGCAGGCAGCATTACACAGAGAGGAGGAGGAGGGGACGAGTTGGAAGCAGGGGAAGGTCGTCGCAAGGAGCTAGTGGCACAGTCAGACAGCATGCATCGGCACCCGGGGTCAGCCCGACAGCACGCCAATCAACGCATGCTGTGTCCACCACCAGAATGCCGTCATTGCAGAGCTCAGCAGTGTGGCATTTTTTTTGTGTGTCTGCCTTTGGCAACCTGTGCCAAAAGAAACGTGAGTCGTGGGAAGTCCAACACCCACCTAGGTACAACTGCTTTGCGTAGGCACATGATCGCACATCACAAACGCCTATGGGATCAACACATGAGTACAAGCAGCACACAAACTCAAAGCCGCCATCCTCCTCCTGGTCCAGCATCTTCAGCCACGTCAACCACTGCTGTCCTCCTTGCCCCCTCTCAACCATCCGCCACTCCGTCTCTTGCCTTGAGCAGTTCCCGCTCATCTGCCCACAGTCAGGTGTCTGTCAAGGACATGTTTGAGCGTAAGAAGCCAATGTCAGAAAGTCACCCCCTTGCCCAGCCTCTGACAGCTGGCTTGTCTGAACTATTAGCCCACCAGTTTTTACCATACAAGCTGGTGGAGTCTGAGGCATTCAAAAAATTTGTGGCTATTGGGATACCGCAGTGGAAGGTACCCGGACGAAATTTCTTTGCACAAAAGGCAATCCCCAACCTGTGCTCGATTGTGCAAAAGGAAGTAATGGCATGTCTGACACACAGTGTTGGGGCAAGGGTCCATCTGAACACTGATACCTGGTCTGCAAAGCATGGTCAGGGCAGGTGTATCACCTACACTGTGCATTGGGTAAACCTGCTGACGGCTGCCAAGCATGGAATGCATGGCTCTGCAGAGGAGTTGGTGACACCGCCACGACTTGCAGGCAGGCCTGCTGCCACCTCCTCTACTCTTCCTACTCCATCCTCTTCCATAACCTCCTCGGCTGAGTCCTCTTGTGCTGCTGCGTCTTGCTCCACATCAACGGCACCTCCCCAGGTACTATTCCACATCCCGGATACGGCAGTGTCACGCCGTCTTGGGTTTGACTTGCTTGAAAGCAGAGAGTCACACCGGATAAGCACTCCTGTCCGCCCTGAACGCACAGGTGGAAAAGTGGCTGACTCCGCAGCAACTGGATATCGGCAAAGTGGTTTGTGACAACGGAACAAATTTGTTGGTGGCATTGAAGTTGGGCAAGTTGACACATGTGCCGTGCATGGCACATGTGTGTAATCTGATCATGCAACGCTTTGTGCATAAGTACACAGGCTTACAGGACGTCCTGAAGCAAGCCAGGAAGGTGTGTGGCCATTTCAGGCGTTCCTACACGGCCATGGCGCACTTTGCAGATATCCAGCGGTGAAACATGCCAGTGAGGCACTTGATTTGCGACAGCCCGACACGTTGGAATTCAACATTGCTAATGTTCGACCGCCTGCTCCAACAAAAGCCATTAATGAATATTTGTATGACCAGGGTGCTGGGACAGCCTCTGGGGAGCTGGGAATTTTTTTGCCACGTTACTAGACGCTCATGCACAATGCCTGTAGGCTCATGCGTCCTTTTGAGGAGGGGACAAACCTAGTCAGTCGCACCGAAGGCACCATCAGCGACATCATTCCATTTGTTTTCTTCCTGGAGCGTGCCCTGCGAAGAGTGCTGGATCAGGCCGTAGATCAGCGTGAAGAGGAAGAGGAAGAGTTGTGGTCACCATCACCACCAGAAACAGCCTTATCAGCATCGCTTGCTGGACCTGCGGCAACGCTGGAAGAGGATTGTGATGAAGAGGAGTCAGACGAGGAATGTGGCTTTGAGGAGGAGGAGGAAGACCAACCACAACAGGCATCCCAGGGTGCTCATTGTCACCTATCTGGTACCCGTGGTGTTGTACGTGGCTGGGGGGAAGAACATATCTTCATTGAGATCACTGAGGAGGAGGAACGGGAAATGAGTAGCTCGGCATCCAACCTTGTGCAAATGGGGCCTTTCATGCTGTCGTGCCTGTTGAGGGACCCTCGTATAAAAAGGCTGAAGGAGAACGACCTGTACTGGGTGTCCACGCTACTAGACCCCCGGTATAAGCAGAAAGTGGCAGAAATGTTACCGAATTACAACAAGTCGGAAAGGATGCAGCATTTGCAAAATAAATTAAAAAGTATGTTTTACACAGCGTATAAGGGTGATTTCACAGCACAACAGGAATCTAACCGGGGAAGAGGTGAAAGTCATCCTCCTCCTCCCACGACCACGCCAGCAAGGACAGGATGCTTTAAAGACGTGTTGTTGATGGAGGACATGCGGAGCTTTTTAAGTCCTACGCATCGCCACAGCCCTTCGGGATCCACCCTCAGAGAACGACTCGACCGACAGGTAGCAGACTACCTCGCCTTAACTGCAGATATCGACACTCTGAGGAGCGATGAACCCCTTGACTACTGGGTGTGCAGGCTTGACCTGTGGCCTGAGCTATCCCAATTTGCGATAGAACTTCTGGCCTGCCCCGCTTCAAGTATCCTGTCAGAAAGGACCTTCAGTGCAGCAGGAGGTATTGTCACTGAGAAGATTAGTCGCCTAGGTCAAAAAAGTCTAGATTACCTCACCTTTATTAAGATGAATGAGGGATGGATCCCGAAGGGACTGACACTGGGCGATACATTCGACTAAAAAAGGCCTGATGAGATGAGATGCCTTGGGCTAAAAATGGTCCACACGCTGCTGTATTTTAGCTCTGAATGCCGGTTGACTTGCGTGACTTATCCGCCACCAACTAGGGTTCAAGCCGCAATGTTTTAGGGCACTTTCTGCCTGGGAAACAAACATCAATTTTTATGGCCGCTGCTACAGCAGCGGCTGCAACAATACCTAATTTTTGAGGCATGTGTACATGCCTAATTTTTCGGCCCTCTGGTGCTGCACTGTGGCTTCAAAAACCAAACCAAAAAAAAGGCACATAACAGGGATTTAACTGATAGGAATATGTGACGAGACCAATCTCACCACATTGCATTGGAGGAGCCTGGTTGCCCGCCTGCTGCCTTTGGATTATGGACCGGCAGCTAAAGGGTTAATTTTACTGTGCAGAAAGATTTATTTCTCCCTTTCTGCACAGCTGTTCGGTAGATGCTATCTACCAAACAAACAGCCGTTTTTCAGACTCCACAGAGCCGTGGGAAGCCGGCCGGCGCCGTTAATTGGCCACCCAGAAGCTGGAGTGTGCCTTCCATTTACCTCCCTGAAGCTTCGGTTAACCGCAGCTTAATTGATTGTTACTAGGTGGCCACGGTTACACTTAGCGGCCACTAGATGGCTGTGTTCTGGAGCTCCCCTGGGCAGCCAGCGCTTTTCTGCCTGCCGTTCATGCACCAAACCCGGACACTTTTACGTGCAGGCACCGCTGAACCTCCAGCCCCTGGTTCTAATTCGTATATATTTAACCAAATGCATGTAAATTTGGTAGTTTATTTTATGTGAATGTTAACCCAGATAGCTATGCCATGGAGCCAATTCGTGTAATTAAAGACTTTGGCTCCATGGCAATAAACTGTATTCGTGTGGTCTGAGTGCCATTCACCTAATAATGTGCACTCAGACCTGAGCTATCTGGGGATATGTTACATGTCTGTGTTTAATGTATAAAAAGTAACTTTATGTATTTTAAAGCATATTACTGTATTTGGGTCCCCACGTGTGTAATGGAGTCTTGCCTTTGTCCTGGGAGATAATTGAATTACTTCTCCAATTATCTCCAGGGTAGAAGGGAGGAAGCCAGGATGCATTGTGGGGATGTTTTACTTCTGTGAGTCTGTAATGTGATACATGTCTGTCCGTGTTACAGTCTTCCATCTGGTCCCCTAGGGGAGTGTCCACCAGGTGGGAGACCTGCATAAATACTGGGGCAGGTAGCCCTCAATAAACAGACCACTGCTTGACCCTCAACATGGAGCCTTGTCTCGTTCTTGGGGGGGATTCACTGTATGCTGATAGGGACTGACTGCCAGGAGTGTAAGCCGCTTGGGAGCTTTTCCTGTTCGTCTGCTAGCAGCTATTCGTGAGGTTCCAGTTCGGGAGTTTGGAGTGCTACCTTATTCCCTTGTATGCAGTTCGGGAGTTTGGTGCATTCACTTATATCCAATTCGTGAGTTTTGGTGATTTTTCAGTAGCTGTGCCTGTCTGTGAAAAGGGGATTATCGCCTAAACGATTTTAACCCCTTGTCTGCTGAAACGGTCCGTTACAGAATAGTACTACTTAACACACCACTCCTATCTGGTGGCACATTAGATTGCACGCGCAGTGCCCCAAATTTGAAGTAGGAGGACCGACCAAGCATCTTTTTCCATCTCCCGGTTCCTAAAATCGATGCCATATACACGTGCCCTGATAGGGCGCCTGCTCGTTATTCTCTTGGGCACCAGCTCGTTATTCTCTTTTTCACTTCACTAGGGACACTTTACTGCACTATGGGCACTTAGACCCACTCTTTGTCTTGCACACTGTTATTCCTAGCCAGCATCTGTGATGGGAAATCAGGCAGTCATCTAAACGTTTAGATTGAGCTTTAGCTTAGAACACCCTTGAAGGTGTTTAAGGAGATTAGGGCTAGTTTAGAGGATTCTTCTTAGACCTCTCTGGGTCTTTATAGCCCTTCTACCTATCCAGCATTTCTAGAAACTAGCTAAGAGAAAGGGTGGCTGTGTGTCTGTGATACATTTAACTTTATATCACCTTATTGACACTTTATCACTCCGGTCTCCATACTCTCTGCCTATACCCATCTATTTAGAGGGAATTTCCTTGCCCCTGCCAATATTATATATTAGGTAATAGTATTATCATCATTACACAATTAGGTCTCTGAGGACAGGTGTCAATCCATATCTGCCAAGTGACCCTATGTAGGGGGAACAGTCTCTATTCTGCTCTGTGTCAGTATGTATCATGGTCTCTGAGGACAGGTGTCAATCCATATCTGCCAAGTGATCCTATGTAGGGGGAACAGTCCCTATTCTGCTCTGTGTCAGTGTGTATCAGGGATCCTTAGGATAGGTGTCAATCCATATATGCCAAGTGACCCTATGTAGGGGGAACAGTCCCTATTCTGCTCTGTGTCAGTGTGTATCAGGGTCTCTGAGGACAGGTGTCAATCCATATGTCAAGGTGTCAATATGTCATATGTCAGGTGTCAATCCATATCCATTGTGATTTAGGAATGTTAGGTGATTTATGCCCTTTATGGATTAAAAGACTCTGCATCAACTGTGTAATTTTCCATGGGAGTTTTGCCATGGATCCCCCTCCAGCATGCCACAGTCCAGGTGTTAGTCCCCTTGAAACAACTTTTCCATCACTTTTGTGGCCAGAAAGAGTCCCTGTGAGTTTTAAAATTTGCCTGCCCATTGAAGTCAATGGCGGTTTGCCCGGTTCGCGAAAGTTCACGTTCGCCAACCAAAAATGTCGTGTTCGCGACATCACTAGTGGGGGGAAGCTGATTGTGAGTTTGCATTTTTAGTGTGGATGCTGGTGGTGGTGTTGCATGTTTGTGGGGATGCTGCTTGTTGGGTTTTGTGTGTGTATGGCTGCTTGATGTGTTTCATCAGTGAAGGCAAGCTACTTGTTATGCTGTTTGTTTCTGGAGATGCTGCTAGTGGGGTTCTGTGCATGTGTGGGGATGCAGCTTGTGTATGTGGGGGGATTCTGCTTTTTATATTGAGTGTGTGGGAGATATGTTACTAGTGTGGTTATGAGTGTGCAGGGAATGATGCTTGTAGGGTTGCATGTATGATGGAGGCTGTTGTGGGATTATGTGTGTGGGTGGGTCTTTTTGTGATGTAGTATGTATGTAGATAGCGACTGTAGTGTGTGTGATGTTAAGCATATGGGCTGTAGGCTGTGTTTGGGGGAATAGGGCTAGTATAGCACATATGGGGGGTAGGAGCAGTAGGGGATATAGGCTATTTGTGTGTTTGAGAAGAAAATGGGAGTTACAGAGTGTATATGGTTAGATTGGGGCTTTAGTGTACATATGCAGTGAGACTCTAGTGTATGTTTGGAGGTGAAAGGGACTGTGGTGTGTGTGCTGAGAAAGGGGCTGTAGAGTGGGGAATAGAAGCTGTGGTGGGTGGAATAAGGGCTATAGCGTGGGAATAGTGACTATAGTAGGGGTTATGAGCTATAGTAGGGGGATATAGACTGTAGTGGAAGAAAGGGGGTGCAGTAGCAAATAGGGTATATATTGGGGATAGTGGCTGTAGTGGGAGATAAGGGGGGTCATAATGGCTACAGCGGGTGGAGGACAGGGGCTATGGTGGATGTAATAGTTGTCAGAATATTTTCATTGGCAGACATTTTGGGGTAAGATAGAAATTAAAAATGTATACTGTAAGTCACCACTTAGCAGATGTGACTCCATTTTGTAACAAAATGCAAAGACAGACATTTTTGTTGCTCTCTAGCTCAACTGGGTGCCTCTGCCAATCACTGGTACCTCCAAGTACTTCCAAGTCCCCACTTCCAGCGTTACAGCTTGGCTGAGGTCTCGCCATCCTCCACCCACCCTGGACCCAAGACCAGGATCCAGCTTCCAGTGGGCAGATCTCTCCTACTTCAGAGAGTGTAGCAGGCTGCTCTTACAAGAACAAGTGATTATAACCCAGAGGGGTATAGTGATATAGCAATCCCCGGAGCAGATACAGCTGTTCCCCCCACACATGAGATGAGACTCTATGTTGAAGGTAGGCAAGAACTTGTTTAATGGGAGTCACAACTGGCCTTGTATGCAATTCCCCATGCAAGGGGCACTTCCCCCTGGACCTGAGAGTAAACCACAGTATAAACAATTACACAACCACATTAGCTCTCAAGTCCAGGACACTTCCAAACATAATGAGATAATCCCTCCTCTGTACCTGGGAGATGATTGAGTCATGGACTGTACTAACTCAATTATCTCCAGGCAAAAAAACACACATTTTTATAAAAAAAAACAAATACCTTAAAACACACAAAACCCCCACAAATGTTACATCCCCTGATAGCCCTGATCTGGGTTACCAACATATCCAAAAATTACCCAGATCAGTTCAGGGGTTCAAGAATTTTCTGGAAGTCTTATTTTTTACCAACCGCACGCATGGTCCCATGCCCAAAACAGTTCCAGAGAATAAGGGCTTGCGGTCAGTCTAGTTCAGTAGTTTGGAAAACAAGCAAACAACCGAACATAGTCAATGTTCTTACCCTGGAGCTTGTTCCCCTCATCCAGACGAACAATTTCACCTAACAGTGCCCTTCTAAATTGTATAGAACCGAGCGCAGGCGATGATGGAAGTCCAGCGGTGTTTGGGAGTTTCTGTGTTCGATTTTAGTTCCATGAGATTCATGCCCAAAGACCGCTGCCTGCGTTTATGTGAACAAGATGGCCGCCACCTTGTGGTTGTCCATAGGAATTGCGGCCACCCAGACAAACAATTAGAACACTGCAGTGAGAACCGTTCCAAGTTGTTAATAGGTGTTAACAGGCTCCCGGAAGGTCCCCGATTCATGCTGTTGTTCGTTGGTCGAACGGGGCAATGTTAGAATAGGAGGGGAATGCAATCTACTGAACAGAATAGCAAAAAGGCACGAACAAGATATTTTATGAGCATAGTTCTGAGGCAGGAGGGTGGCAAACAGGCCCCTCCAAGAACCAATGGTGAGGTTCTCGCGACATATCCCCCCCCCTTCCCCCAAGTAAGACTAACCAGGTATCTGACCTCCTGTTGGTCGGTACCCGAGTTAGTCGAGTAGCCCACCCATAAACAAGTACTGGACCTGGTGACTTCTGTAGCCCGTCTCTGTCCTGTGTGTCCCCAGCTGTTAAGTGGGCATTTGGTACTCCTGGCCTCTCGGTTGCTCTCCGGTTTGGAGTTGGGGTTACCTGGTGGGCAGAGGCCAGCAGTGCTCTGCCGCGCAGCCAGCATTACAGCTGGGTAGATCAGAGGGTCGTCAGGTCTGGACCGGCCGTTCGTGGTTCCATCTGCACCATTGGGGTCAGAGGTGCTGTCCCCCAGTAGTTGAGGAGATCTTGTTGAAAATTTTATCTATGTGCATATAACTGTTGCTATTGAGCAATCTGTAATTGTGTCATAACTGCTGCCATATTGTATACTTATGTTATTCCTAAATATTCACTGACTATTGTCACGCATGTTACTTATTATTATTATTATTATTATTAATAATAATTATTTGGCACAATAAATTATATTTTTATATTAATTTGTGATTGATTTGTGAAATACAAAATCTCTAATAACGTACGCCAGGGTCTATAAGAGTTAAAATAGGGGGTAACTCTTCGCTTTAAATCAAAGGGAACAGTGCCAATATATAATTTTTTGATATAATAAAAAATATCAAATTATTTTAGAAAATATTTGTAATATTTGTCACAACCATAAATATCCTCACATATCGGCTAAGGTTGGTGTCATAGTGGTTACAGTGGGGATTAGTGAATTAAGAGGGGATAGGAGCTGTAGTTGGGGGATAATGGAAATAGTGGGTGGGATAGTGGGGTGATAGTAAGGGTAGGTAGTGGCTGTAGTGAGGGGATAGTAACTGAGGGTCTGTATTGGGGGGGGGGAAATGAACTGGAAAAAAAATAAACTGAAGTTTGCTCCCCCCTCCCAGAGACTTACCTTAGGCCAGGGAAGGGCAATCCTGATCCCTAGTGGTCCAGTGGGAGATGTTGCTATCTGCACCCCCTGTTTTAGACATTTACTTCTGGCCAGCACTGAACGAGTGTTTCAGAGCATTGCCACGGCAATTCTCTGATTTAATAGAGGGAGAGAGATCGAGTAGGAATAGGAAAATATTTCCCTGTTGACTTGGCCTTATTGTAGGAGAGTGGGCTGGCTGGTGACGGAGATGTTTGACTTCCCTACCAGCCATGCCGCCCCTCTCCTGCCTGCTGCACCAAGCCCATGACTGCGGTGGCCTTATAGCAAATCTGACCTTGAGCCCAATATGTTAAACACTGTTACTGGGAAACCAGCCTGTGATGTGTGATAGTGAATATCATTAAACTTTAAACAAAGTTAAGTCAAATATAACCATACTTATTTTGTAATCATTGCTTCCTATGAAATTATGGTAGTTAAAACACAGAAACTATATTTAGTCAATTTAAATATTAATGTGAATATTTATATTTCTTTTGACTCCTTAGATTGTTGCGCGGACCCAAAAGACATAGTTGAGCTTGCACGTAAGTAATATACAGTATTTTACTCAAGCAAATGCTTATAGTCTCTTAATTGGAAATTGCAGCAATTGTAGCTAATGATAAGGTGGGGTTTTATAATTATTATTATTATTATTATAATTGTTTTTTTGTTTTGTTTATTCTTGTGTGGGTAGAAACAGTAGCAGCTACTGATCTTTAAAAAGGGTAGGGCACTTTTTCTACAGTCATAACATTACATAAATTATATATATTTCCATATATTCCCATGTCTAACTGTGTGTGTGTGTGTGTGTGTGTGTGTATATATATATATATATATATATGAGATCTGTCCAGAAAGTATCCAGCCATTGTTAATACAACGAGAACGGTTTGGTCAACATTGATGTAGCCTGGCAGCCAAGGAGAGTGGACTGGAATGTGCATGTCTGAACAAATGACGACTCCACTGTACTAGTCAGTGGGGTGCTAGATGCTGTTAAGTGAGCATGTGTACGGTGTGGCCATCGCATTCAATGACTGAGTGAGAAGAGCAATGTGACTGAGCGAGAAGAGCAACGAAACTGCATCAAATTTTGCATTAAGCTTGAACATTCCTCCACAGAAACTATCCAGGTGATTCAGAAGGCTTTCAGGGAAGATGCAATGAGTGCAATGCAAATAAAATCACCCAGGTGACTCAGCCCCCCTACAGTCCATATTTGGCACCCTGCGACTTCTGACTTTTCCCAAAACAAAGATCACCTTTAAAAGGGAAGAGATTTCAGACCATCTCTGAGTTTCAGATAAATATGATGAGACATCTGATGGTGATTCCAACAAAGTATTTTCCAGAGTTTTTTGAACAGTGGAAGAGACGTTGGAAGAACTGTGTGAGGTCCCAAGGTGTCTACTTTGAAGTTTACTAAGGCGTCATTGTTCTATCTATGTACAATATTTTCTTGTATCTTGCATCTTAAATGTCTCTATTTTTCATATACTTTCTGGACAGACATTATGTGTGTATATATATTTTAACTGGGCACTAGTTCTAGGTGGGATAAAGTGGTATAGCGGATGGATGAGTAGTTTGGTTCGTTTTAGAGGTTTGTAGAGAAAGTATATAGTGATCATGATTTTTAGTGATATCCAATATTTTTAAGGTGTTCCCAGGGCCGCCACTCATATCTGGTGTAACAGTAGTGTACATTTAAACAAAAAAAATACAGGGGGCTTGTTGTCACCTTTCGGGTACCCATGGTGTTGTACGTGGCTGGGTGGAGGAAGAGACCTTCAATGACATCAGTGAGGACAAGGAACGGGGCATGGCTAGCTTGGTATCCAACCTTGTGCAAATGGGGAGTTTGCGGTTGTGCAAATGGACTGTTTGCGTTTTTTTGCGGTGCGTTAAACGGGGAGTTTGGTCTGTCACTGTGAAGCGGGCGTAACCCTTACACTACCTGATCGATAGAACATCATACCTGATGTTTTAAAGCACGTTATTCCAAACAATTTAGGAATGTTAGGTGATTTATGCCCTTTATAGATTAAAACCAGACTCTGCATCAACTATGTAATTTTCCATGGGAGTTTTGCCATGGATCCCCCTCCAGCATGCCACAGCCCAGGTGTTAGTCCCCTTGAAACAACTTTTCCATCACTATTGTGGCCAGAAAGAGTCCCTGTGGGTTTTAAAATTCGCCTGCCTATTGAAGTCTATGGCGGTTCGCCGGGTTCGCAAACATTTGCGGAAGTTCGCGTTCGGAAAATTTCATGTTCGCGACATCACTATTGATGATGTGACAGAAGACAGAAGCAGCCAGATAAATTCTGAAGTGTATAGGATATATTGTCTGATCAGATTCAGCCAAACTGATTGGATGGCCATTCACTTTACAGATGGAAAATTACCAAAAACATACTGAGAAAGCAACCCAGGAGTTTAAGAAAAAGATGTGGAATATTCTGCAATCGCCAAGTCAATCACCTGATCTCAACTTGATTGAGCATGCATTTCACTTTCGGAAGACAAAACATAAGACAAAAAGACCCACAAGCAAACAACAACTAAAGACAGCTGCAGTAAAGGCCTAACAAAGCATCACAAAGGAGGAAACCCAGGGTTTGGTGATGTTTACACATTCCAGACTTTAAACAGTCATTTAATTTATGATTGTGTTTATTTGTCCAATTACATTGCACCCCAAATATACGGGGACTGTAGTGTATGTGTATGAAAATGGTTGCAGTTCCTAAATATATATATAAATATTTTGTTAAACCCCTTGAAATGAAGCTAAAAGTCTGAACTTCAGTTGCATCTTGATTGTTTTTCATTTCAAATCCATTGTGTTCGCTTACATTATGAAAATTCTGTCAGTGTCCAAATATTTCAGGACTTAACTGTATATGGTTATATATGAAGTTTAACCCCTTAAGGATGGCGGGCGTGCTATGCTGTCCTTAGGGAACCGGCTCTATGTACTTACCCGGTCGCCGGCGATCCCACGCTGGCGATCGCTGTATGGGGATTTACCTGGGAGCCCAGGGAGTCCCCCTCTGTCCTTTTCAGCCCCCCCAGGTCATGTGATCGCGAGGTCCTTGCAAGGACCTCACGATCACACAGACGGCATAGTCCATGTCAATGCGAGCAGGGGGAGTGCCTGTAATGACAGGTACTCCCCCTGCTGCCTGTAAAAAAAATAATAAATGTTAAAAACAGTGTAAAATTAAATATATACTTAGATCATATATATATATATATATATATATATATATATATATATATATATATATAAATAAAAATTCCTTCATACTTACCGTAATTTTTATTTCCTGATAATTATTCATGGCAAAAGTACAAACAGTATATATATATATATATATGTGATACCCCAAAGTAAGTGACAATGGTATCTAGATATACTTATACTTATCTGATAAAGTCAAAACAGCCTCTCAAGGTCGTGGCCCAGTTCCCGACCTTTTACAACATATACATAGACACAGAGGAAAATGAGATACGGCTGTACATAATCTAGAACAGGAACAGAAAAAGATACATAGTGTGATACAGCAAAACACAAAGTAATGCGCTAATACAATAATGCACTCACAAGATCAAAGTGAATAATGCGCCTGAACAGGTGCCTGCCCCGATAAATTTGGGCGGCTGAGCGTCTCCACTCTCCACTGGAACTCCAAGCAGACCAAAAAATGGAATGAGACTTCGGTAGAGGTAGGTAAAATAAATATGCAAATTTATTGTAGAAAAAAGGCTACAAATATTAGCCGCATTCAATAGAAATAAAAGCAAAGGGAAGGTCCTACGCGTTTCGTTCCTATGCAAAGGAACTTCCTCAGGGACCAAAATTCAAATAAAATCAATCAATACAAAAATGCATACAATGTTATCCCCCCCCATGAGTCTCTATAAATAGGGCTAAGCCTATAGTTCATTGGTGGATCCGGTGGGAGTTACCCTTGATTGTAGATCCTGTTCAGTTGCAGAGCGTTCATCGGACCTGTTCAGGTGTAGAGAAGGTGTTCCGACATTCACTTTTGGCGCCAAACGATGAAACCGGAAGTGACATTCCGTTTGTACTTCCGCGTTCCATTGACCTTTGCGTTCCAACTCAAAGATGAAAAGTAATTAGACATATTGCCACCTAGAGGTCGCCCAGGGTATAGCAGTCCAAATGTTAATGGGAAATCAAGCATATTATGACAAACGTTTTCCTGGTAACGGAGAATGATTACAGTCCAAATAGTTAGATTCATAGAGCACAAAAAAACTCCTAAAACCAATCAATGTTTTCTTAATACCCTGCTGTTACAATTAGATACAAAAAGATCACAGTTTAACCCTTTATCCAAAAAATGATTATATTCCATATATGTTATCATTACTGAAAAATCTTTCAAGTGGCATTTTGATGTTAAATTCGATCAATACATTAGGTGGAACGTCTTACAACTTAAATGGTCATATTACATGTGAGTTCCAAAATCATAGTGATAATTAATGGTGTCATACTGATAGACAACCAGCAAGTACACATACATTATTTAAAAAATTATCAATGGCAACACCTTAATGTAAACCATGTTATTACATTCGTTTTAGGTGTAAATCAATATTGTGTAAATTTATTTATTTTGTACTTATGTATATTCATGTATTACATATATTATAAAAAATGGGTCATAACACCCATGAAATAAAATCCTGCAAATAGTGTATCTTAGTGATCTAGTGATATCCATTAGTTAAATATCTTTAGTGAACCTGTTCCTTAAATTTAGATGATGTGAGTTTATCTCACAGAATACAAATTTCCTAACCTCTATATAGAAGGAGAGGGAAATTAAGAAAGACAAGAAAAGGGGAAAGAAAGAAAAGAGAAGGGAAATCCTTCCCATAAGGGCACTGCCGCGGGGTAACCAAAGAAAGAAATTGCATTAATCAAGGAAGCATATAAGATCAATCATGGTTTAGTCCCTTAGGATGAAGGGTCTGGAGTTTATGTATCCAGAAGGTTTCACGTTGTGATAGTTTCTTAAGTTTATCTCCTCCCCTCCAGTAGGGTAATACTCTCTCAATTCCCACACACTTAAAATTAGAAAAAGAAAATTGGGGACAAGCATTGCAGTGGGTAGGTACAGAGTGGGTCTCGAGTTTATTTTTTATGTTATTAAGATGTTCCATGAATCTTATTTTGAGAATCCTTTTAGTACGGCCCACATACTGTTTGCCACACGGACACTGCAGTAAATAAACAACATAGTCCGTGTGGCAACCAATATCCATCTTGATGTTGAACTTTTCTCCTGTACTATAACTGCAAAAATAATTTGTTCTGGATACAAGGCTGGTGGTACAGGCCTTACACATGTTGCATCCTCTAAAGGATCCTGATGTTTTAGAGGTGTTTTGCTTAGTTGATTTAAGGGCATAACTGGGAGCTAGCATGTTTTTAAAAATTTTGTTTTTTTATAGATGACTCTGGGTAATTGTGATAAGGTGGTCCCCAACACCGGGTCCTGCAACAGAATTGGCCAATGTTTTTGTAAACATTTTTTAATTCTATTGTGGTCGGTATTGAATTGTGTTAGGAAGGCTAAAGAAAATTCTTTTACCTGAGACGTATCTGTCCGAGGTTTATCCCCCAATAATTGGTTTCTATTGACCTGTCTAGCTAACCGGATTTCTCTCTCTAGAGTGTTCTTTTTGTAACCTCTCTCTATTAGTTTGTTTTTAACATGTGTAGATTGAACGTTAAAATCCTGGCTATCGGAGCAGTTGCGCCTTAAGCGTGTAAATTGCCTTTTCGCAATGCCCCTGAGCCAGGGTTTGTGATGGCAGCTAAGCTGGTGAACGAACCCATTCCCGTCAGTGGGTTTGAAAAAACACTTGGTTCTAATCTCTCCTCTGTCAAGGAACAAGGTGAGATCCAAAAAATTGATCTCGTCTTTATTCCAGACAGGGGACAGCACCAAGTTATAAGAGTTCGAATTAAGAAAATTAACAAATTCCTGAAATAAAGAAGAAGAGCCTCGCCAAATAATAATATCATCTTTATACCGCCGCCAGAGCACCAGGTTCTCCCTCCAGTCATGGCCGGACCATACATATAGATCCTCCCACCATCTCATATAGGTATTGGCATAACTGGGGGCGAACCTGGTGCCCATGGCAGTCCCTGTGGTTTGTAAATAAAATTCACCATTGAAATAAAAATAATTGTGTTTTAAAATAAAATTAACTGCACTCAAAAGAAATTGTTGGAGATTAACTGCCAAGTTAGTGTCCTGTGTCATGAAATGATTCAATGCCTCTACTCCCAGTTCGTGGTTGATTACCGTATAAAGAGAGGTTACGTCCAGCGTAGCCCAACTGTACTCTGTGTGCCACTCAATGGACTCCAATTCTTGCAAAAAAGATTTACTGTCCTTGATGTAGGACAAAGCTCCTTGAGCATATTTTTGCAAGAAAGAGTTTGCAAAGGCTGACAGGTTTGCAGTGAGTGAGTGGACACCACTGATAATTGGGCGTCCAGGGTGGTTAGGTAATCTCTTGTGCGTTTTGGGGAGAAAATAAAAAATAGGAATAACAGGATTTTTTTGGAACAAAAAGTCTAAATTTTTTTGGGATATAATGTCATTATTCTTAGCCTCTTCTAAAAGGTATGTGGGCCGTACTAAAAGGATTCTCAAAATAAGATTCATGGAACATCTTAATAACATAAAAAAGAAACTCGAGACCCACTCTGTACCTACCCACTGCAATGCTTGTCCCCAATTTTCTTTTTCTAATTTTAAGTGTGTGGGAATTGAGAGAGTATTACCCTACTGGAGGGGAGGAGATAAACTTAAGAAACTATCACAACGTGAAACCTTCTGGATACATAAACTCCAGACCCTTCATCCTAAGGGACTAAACCATGATTGATCTTATATGCTTCCTTGATTAATGCAATTTTCTTTCTTTGGTTACCCCGCGGCAGTGCCCTTATGGGAAGGATTTCCCTTCTCTTTTCTTTCTTTCCCCTTTTCTTGTCTTTTTTAATTTCCCTCTCCTTCTATATAGAGGTTAGGAAATTTGTATTCTGTGAGATAAACTCACATCATCTAAATTTAAGGAACAGGTTCACTAAAGATATTTAACTAATGGATATCACTAGATCACTAAGATACACTATTTGCAGGATTTTATTTCATGGGTGTTATGACCCATTTTTTATAATATATGTAATACATGAATATACATAAGTACAAAATAAATAAATTTACACAATATTGATTTACACCTAAAACGAATGTAATAACATGGTTTACATTAAGGTGTTGCCATTGATAATTTTTTAAATAATGTATGTGTACTTGCTGGTTGTCTATCAGTATGACACCATTAATTATCACTATGATTTTGGAACTCACATGTAATATGACCATTTAAGTTGTAAGACGTTCCACCTAATGTATTGATCGAATTTAACATCAAAATGCCACTTGAAAGATTTTTCAGTAATGATAACATATATGGAATATAATCATTTTTTGGATAAAGGGTTAAACTGTGATCTTTTTGTATCTAATTGTAACAGCAGGGTATTAAGAAAACATTGATTGGTTTTAGGAGTTTTTTTGTGCTCTATGAATCTAACTATTTGGACTGTAATCATTCTCCGTTACCAGGAAAACGTTTGTCATAATATGCTTGATTTCCCATTAACATTTGGACTGCTATACCCTGGGCGACCTCTAGGTGGCAATATGTCTAATTACTTTTCATCTTTGAGTTGGAACGCAAAGGTCAATGGAACGCGGAAGTACAAACGGAATGTCACTTCCGGTTTCCGGTTTCATCGTTTGGCGCCAAAAGTGAATGTCGGAACACCTTCTCTACACCTGAACAGGTCTGATGAACGCTCTGCAACTGAACAGGATCTACAATCAAGGGTAACTCCCACCGGATCCACCAATGAACTATAGGCTTAGCCCTATTTATAGAGACTCATGGGGGGATAACATTGTATGCATTTTTGTATTGATTGATTTTATTTGAATTTTGGTCCCTGAGGAAGTTCCTTTGCATAGGAACGAAACGCGTAGGACCTTCCCTTTGCTTTTATTTCTATTGAATGCGGCTAATATTTGTAGCCTTTTTTCTACAATAAATTTGCATATTTATTTTACCTACCTCTACCGAAGTCTCATTCCATTTTTTGGTCTGCTTGGAGTTCCAGTGGAGAGTGGAGACGCTCAGCCGCCCAAATTTATCGGGGCAGGCACCTGTTCAGGCGCATTATTCACTTTGATCTTGTGAGTGCATTATTGTATTAGCGCATTACTTTGTGTGTTGCTGTATCACACTATGTATCTTTTTCTGTTCCTGTTCTAGATTATGTACAGCCGTATCTAATTATTCATGGCAGCATTTACTCATGGGTTAGCTCCTCCCCTCACAGCAGAAAGGACAGGAAACAGAACTCTGAAACTGGTATATATAGATCCTCCCCCTACCCATCAGCTAGTCTTTGTAACTAGCTTCACCTCCTATAGTATATGGGTGGGACCGTAATGCTGCCATGAATAATTATCAGGAAATGAAAATTACGGTAAGTATGAAGGAATTTTCCCTTTTCCTGACCAATTATTCATGGCAGCATTTACTCATGGGGAATACCCAAGCAATATATATATAGAGGGAGGGACAGAGTTCAAAAACAGCCAATAGCTATAAAACCATTATTGAGCTGTATAAATCGTAGAAGACTTTACAAAGCCAAACAAGAATCAATAGGAAATTGTCATAAAATCTGCTCAGACAAGACAATTTTCCCTAGAGGCTGCAAGGTCAGCAACCTCCTGGCATTCAATATCAGAAATATCCTGAATAGATATAGAGTCAGATAGGAATTAAGGCCATAACAGCATAAGCTAGAGAAGGAAAATGTTACTGATATAAAACCGAATTCATATCATCAAATCAAAACCTCAACAAAGGCATAACTTCCAGAGATCATACTGTAACACGCAGATAAATGTTGGATGAGAACGGAGACCCCATGCTATTAAACATGGGGAGAATTACACTGAGAATCTTACTACTTTCTGGATGTATTTAATAAAGACGATTCACACCGCTTCCTCTTGCCTTGTGAACTACTTACCTGAAGATACAGGAACAAATCAATACCTGCCTGTCAGAAAGAGGCAGAGCCTAGTAGAGAAATAAGAGTCTGTTATTAAAACACTGCAACAATTACCCGATGTTGCTAAATTCAGATTCACAACCTCACACAGTGGATGAATTGATACAGCAATGATCAGTCACAGGAGAGGAATAAACTAATAACATTACTAGGCAAAGGCAAGAAGAACCATATACAGATTAGTTGAGAAAAATAAAGAAATATCGGTATTAACCATAGAATTTGTGGCAACTAATAATTTATAAGGAGGCCAACCATGTCAGTACCTATATTTGTAAAATAGTACAGATTATGCCAAACAGTTTAATCACATTTACTAGAGACTGTTGTGCAACATAAGATATATATATATTTATACCCCCATATATACATACACATATTAGGCAAGATACTGATGGGAAGGTGGTAACCAGAGGCACATTATACATTGTGGCAACAGACACACAATAAGCAGGGTAGTAGAAGATATTCAGTTATCCTTATGAGAACAACCACATACTTACGCTTACCTTATCCTCAGACAGTGAAGAAGGACTTATGGCAGAGCCTATGGTGATAATAAGCAGCTTGTTATATCTGCAAGATATCAACACCAATCCAAACATATAATCCACAAGTATTAAACCAATGCAATGTTAGGAGTGACCGTAACTTATACAGATCTAGGTACAGAGATCATAAAAAACATATCAGTCAAATGTTTGTCATCAATAATTTGCATTACATTATATAGGATGAAACAACCACTTCCAGAAGTGTTTAGGGATTTCCTCCATTGTTCAGGTAGCAGGTGAATTTTACCTGAAATAGAAAACCTGGTAGAAAGGACTGGGGACTGGAAAGACCATAAAATACATGCAATACACCGCATCAAAGTTACCTGAGCATATGAGCCTAAAAGAATACCTTTATTGCAGAAAGGAATTTATAATGTTCCCCTTCACAACAGGTCAGAAGTTTCTGATCATTAACTCATTAAGAACCAGAAGCATGCCACTCCTGACATACGAAAGGGATTGCCAAACTTTCAGGACCCCAAGGGATAAAAGAGAATACGATTTATGCTTTAAGGAAATTAATTCAGATTTAAAGACTAAAAGGTTATGACCAGGTGAAAGAAAAAAACAATATTAACAGCTTTTAAATCAGGTAATGGCTTCTGCGTTACCTACTTGTGAGATCAATTACTAGCCCAATTTGTACTCTTGCAACTAGTATGATCTACTAAGCTATGAATTAGTAATCAGCATATATCTAAAGGTAAAACACTGTCAACAATTGAAAAAAAAAAACATTCCCTATCTTGGACAGAGAGGAGAGGATGCCTGGTAATAGAAAATCTATTGTCTCATGAATAATTACATAGATGTGCACACACACAAAAATAATTAACATTGATTCTGTTAAACAGTACCATGCTTCATTTTAGAAAATCAGGTCTCCTTCTCTCCTGGGAGAGGCACTCAGACAGGTTCAGTAACACTTGCAATCTACCTGAAGTGGTAAAAATGTGTTAATTGCTTATCCTGAAACACCTGTGGGAGAAGGAATCTAATACAAAGCCAACAGCAGTATGTTCCCTTATTTACTTCATTTAAAAAATTGAAATAGAAAATCCACAGTAGGCAATAATTACTTACCCAGTATACCAGTGCATTAGTATTTGCTAGAATTGGGCAGTGCTACATTTCAACGCAAAACAGACCTTAGATCATTCGTATTTACTAAATCTACCAATGCCGTATATAAATTGGGGTTATATAATAATACCAACCTGCATACAGATTATATGAATCACATACATTGTGAGAGTTTCTAACAGCACCTTATGCACAGATATATCCGTTACATATACTGAGTCTGTTTAAACAGTAATCATACATAGCCTACCTCTGCTATATACAGTGACACTATGCCTGTACACATATTAAGATTATATGAGTGAGCTAAATTGAGGCTGTGTTTTAACCGAACTTCATGCACATATTACACCACTCACATATACTGAGGTTGCGACTCACAACCGACAGAACCAGTATTAGCTTGGATTCATATAGCGGATGTGCCTTATATCATTCACATATATTGTGTTTCCACTAATACATCAATCATATAGGGAACAGATACACTGAAGCAATGTCTTATATAGAGCATGTAGAGGTCATATACTGAGGCTGTGTTTTCACAGCGACTCAGAGCATATAAAGAACACACACTGAGGCAGAGTCTTCAGATCAACTCATACACAGACAATATAGTGGATACAAATACTGAGGTTGTGTCCCCACAGCAACTCACACATAGAGCATCTTTTTTGTAACTCACACATAGAGCCTATAGTGGGTACATATACCGAGGCTGTGCTCGCACAGCAACTAACACATAGAGCATATAGTGGATACATACACTGATGCCGTGTCCTGATAGTAACTCACACACAGAACATATAGTGGATACTCACACTGAGGCAGTGTCCTCATAGCAACTCACATAAAGAGCACATAGTGGATATACCTACTGAGGCTGTGTCCCTACAGTAACTCATACATAGAGCATATAGAGGATACATATACTGAGGCTGTGTACACACAGTAACTCATACATAGAGCATAGAGTGGATACATATACTGAGGCCGTGTTCTCATAGTAACTCATACATAGAGCATATAGAGGATACATATACTGAGGCTGTGTACACACAGTAACTCATACATAGAGCATAGAGTGGATACATATACTGAGGCTGTGTTCTAATAGTAACTCATACATAGAGCATATAGTGGATACATATACTGAGGCCGTGTTCTCATAGTAACTCATACATAGAGCATAGAGTGGATACATATACTGAGGCTGTGTTCTAATAGTAACTCATACATAGAGCATATAGTGGATACATATACTGAGGCTGTGTTCTCATAGTAACTCATACATAGAGCATATAGTGGATACATACACTGAGGCTGTGTTCTCATAGTAACTCCTATAGAGAGCATATAGAGGATACTTATACTGAGGCGATGTCCTCACAGTAACTCATACACAGAGCATATAGCGGACACATACACTGAGGCTATGTCCCCACAGTAACCCATACCTAAAGCATATAGTGGATACAAATACTGAGGCCGTGTCCTCATAGCAACTCATACCTAGAGCATATACACACACTGTTCATACATTAGAGCATATAGTGGAAACATACCAATGCTATATCACCACCAGTTCATGTACAGATACTGAGGCCCTGTGGTCTCCTGTGCAGTATATTCTTCCACTGTCTGCAAAAGCCTGCTTATTTGTGATAATGCACAGATAACAGCAATCAATGCCACATACCTTGATAGAAACAAGTGTGTGTGTGTGTGGACTTGGAGTTAGGTTTTTCAAAACCTGTCATATACATATGTGTACTTCAAACAGACACCCAGGAAGGTTCTCTTACCTTGGATATTCCTCTGTCACCAGGCTGTGGAATTCCAGCAGACTTTATACAGCCAGGATATCCATTATTAGCACTCTTTTTCATAGCGTCTCATTGCATTATCAGCACTCCTTTGCACAATGCCTCCTTGCATTATCAGCACTACTTTGCCCAATGCATACTTGTATCATCAGCACTCTTTTGGGTACATATACCTGCACCAAACATCCTTATGTAAACTTACCCAAATGCTCACCACACAAATCTCCTAAATGTGACCTATTTGTTGGAATGAAGCCTAAAATAAGCAGCTGAGAGGGACTGAAAGAACAGAGACCCAGGTGCCTATACTAGTTTTAATCTAAACTACTAATGCACTCACCTGAACCGTTGCAGGCCTGTGTTTCAGTGGCAAAAATGGGGATTTGAACAACTGACAGCCTAAACTGTTTAAACTATAGGCTTCCATCTGTACCCCATATGCCATTCATCATCACCATACAAGGTGGAACACAAATAATAGGCATACCCCGGCAGTCACAACTCTGTTGGGCCTCATGTATGCAGTGTACCGCTGTCAACCCTTCAGGGAGAGTGATAGGTTAGACTCCTGATTGCTGAAGGAGGTACCCAGGCTGGCAACTCCTAAACATGTACTGTTTGCTTGGTCTTCAGGGATAAAGGCTTAGACTCAACTGGGCCTCATATATGCAGTGGACAACTGTCATCACTTCCAAGAGAGAGAGGACAGACCCCTGGATGCTGATGCATGTACACAAGGCTGGCAACTCTTACCGGTATGCTGTTTGCTGGGCTTCATGTATACAGTAGATCACATACAACCCCTTAGGGGGTACCCAAGCTGGCCTGTTGCTGGGTCTTCAGGGATAAGAGGCTTAACCCTGGCATGCAGTAGACCATTTTCATCCCCTTCAGGGAGAGGTTGGGTCCGACCCCCTGGTCACTAAAGGGGGTACCCAGGGTAGCAACTTTTCATCTTAGTGCGTATTGCTGGGTCTTCAGGGCTTAGAGGCTGAACCCTGGCATGGCTACAAAAATATAGCCTGGTGAGCATAAAAGAAAACCTAGGCCTGCATAAGCAGACTCCTTCCAAACTGCTTGTGAAGGACAGGAAAAAAGACTGCCTGATGGGTAGGGGGAGGATCTATATATACCAGTTTCAGAGTTCTATTTCCTGTCCTTTCTGCTGTGAGGGGAGGAGCTACCCATGAGTAAATGCTGCCATGAATAATTGGTCAGGAAATATATATACACACATAAACACATAAATACACATACACTGTCTAAGTGTATTTTAATATTAATATATATATATATATGTTAATATCAAAGTACACATACAATGATATTGATTAAATATATATATAATTATCATTATATATATTTATATATAATATAAAATAAATATAAATGCAAATATGTTAAAAAATAAAATGAAAAAAATAAAAATAAATAAATAAAATATATATATATATATATACGTGTAATTTTGTTCTAACTGTATTTTAAAATGTATATATATATATATATATTGATATCAAAATACGCGTAGAATGAAATATACATATCTATATACCTAAGTATATACGTATATATCACTATATATATATATATATATATATATATATATATATTTATATACCTATATATAAATAAAAATAATTAAAAAAATTATATACATATACCGGAGGTGCAGAATTATTAGGCAAATGAGTATTTTGACCACATCATCCTCTTTATGCATGTTGTCTTACTCCAAGCTGTATAGGCTCGAAAGCCTACTACCAATTAAGCATATTAGGTGATGTGCATCTCTGTAATGAGAAGGGGTGTGGTCTAATGACATCAACACCCTATATCAGGTGTGCATAATTATTAGGCAACTTCCTTTCCTTTGGCAAAATGGGTCAAAAGAAGGACTTGACAGGCTCAGAAAAGTCAAAAATAGTGAGATATCTTGCAGAGGGATGCAGCACTCTTAAAATTGCAAAGCTTCTGAAGCGTGATCATCGAACTATCAAGCGTTTCATTCAAAATAGTCAACAGGGTCGCAAGAAGCGTGTGGAAACACCAAGGCGCCAAATAACTGCCCATGAACTGAGAAAAGTCAAGCGTGCAGCTGCCAAGATGCCACTTGCCACCAGTTTGGCCATATTTCAGAGCTGCAACATCACTGGAGTGCCCAAAAGCACAAGGTGTGCAATACTCAGAAACATGGCCAAGGTAAGAACAAGACACATAAGCTGAAACGTCAAGACTGGGCCAAGAAATATCTCAAGACTGATTTTTCTAAGGTTTTATGGACTGATGAAATGAGAGTGAGTCTTGATGGGCCAGATGGATGGGCCCATGGCTGGATTGGTAAAGGGCAGAGAGCTCCAGTCCGACTCAGACGCCAGCAAGGTGGAGGTGGAGTACTGGTTTGGGCTGGTATCATCAAAGATGAGCTTGTGGGGCCTTTTCGGGTTGAGGATGGAGTCAAGCTCAACTCCCAGTCCTACTGCCAGTTTCTGGAAGACACCTTCTTCAAGCAGTGGTACAGGAAGAAGTCTGCATCCTTCAAGAAAAACATGATTTTCATGCAGGACAATGCTCCATCACACGCGTCCAAGTACTCCACAGTGTGGCTGGCAAGAAAGGGTATAAAAGAAGAAAATCTAATGACATGGCCTCCTTGTTCACCTGATCTGAACCCCATTGAGAACCTGTGGTCCATCATCAAATGTGAGATTTACAAGGAGGGAAAACAGTACACCTCTCTGAACAGTGTCTGGGAGGCTGTGGTTGCTTCTGCACGCAATGTTGATGGTGAACAGATCAAAACACTGACAGAATCCATGGATGGCAGGCTTTTGAGTGTCCTTGCAAAGAAAGGTGGCTATATTGGTCACTGATTTGTTTTTGTTTTGTTTTTGAATGTCAGAAATGTATATTTGAGAATGCTGAGATGTTATATTGGTTTCACTGGTAAAAATAAATAATTGAAATGGGTATATATTTGTTTTTTGTTAAGTTGCCTAATAATTATGCACAGTAATAGTCACCTGCACACACAGATATCCCCCTAAAATAGCTAAAACTAAAAACTACTTTTGGGTTCATTGAGAACATGGTTGTTGTTCAATAATAAAATTAATCCTCAAAAATTGAACTTGCCTAATAATTCTGCACTCCCTGTATATATATATATATATATATATATATATATATATATATATATATATATATACACACACGTGTACATATATAATAATTCTACGTATATATTTATGTAATAATTTTACATAATTAGGTCATTTTATTAATTACAATTTACGGGACCTGCTTGACAACCTAGGTCGAAAGTACAGGGAATTTAATTTGCTAGCACTATATTTAACCCTGTAACTTTCCAATACACCATAAAACCTGTACACTGTTTTACTCAGAAGATTTTGCTGAACACAAATATTAGTGTTTCAAAACAGTAAAATGTATTACAATGATGATATCGTCAGTGAAAGTGACATTTTTTGCATTTTCCACACACAAATGGCACTTACACGGATGATATAATTGTTGTGATATGTTTTACTGTTTTGAAACACTAATATTTGTATTCAGCGAAGTCTCGTGAGTATAACAGTACCCCTATGTACAGGTTCTATGGTGTTTTCAAAAGTTACAGAGTTAAATATAAGGCTTGCGTTTCAGTTTTTTTCTCAAAATTGGCGTTCAACTTAGTTTTTTGAATTTTTCAAACACAAACATATATTAACACTAACTTTGGCTAGTGTTTGTTACCAAATGGCTACTAAAAAAAGACTAGACATACCCCATTTGCAATACCTTGGGTCTACTTTTGCAAATGGTATGCCATCATGGAGGTAATTCTCATTCCTGGGCTACCATACGGTCTCAAATGCAACGTAACCAATCTGGCGAATTTCAATATGAAAAAACAGAAAAATGTAACATGCTATATTTGACCCTGTAACTTCCCAAAACACCATAAAACCTGTACATAGGGGGTACTGTTTTACACGTGAGACATCGCTGAACACAAATATGTGTACTTTATTGCAGTAAAAGCAAAAAGTATTATGACATTCAGTTAGAATGTCACGTAGAACTAAATATTTTCTTTTATATTTTATTCATATGAAATTATGTTTTATACCTAAATATTTGATGTTAAATGAAAGCCCTGTTTCCCCTGAATAAAATTATATATAATAAGTGTGGGTGCACATAATATGAAAGAGGCGAATTACGCCTGAACAGACATATAGCGCAAATTCATAGCTGAGAGTCAAATAGAAGCGTCAAATACTGCTGTCACATTGCAGTTCTAAAACTTAAATTTTTTTGGGTGCTAAAAAGTACACTAGTGGGGTGCACTTCATATCTGAGAGTCAAATAGAAGCGCTTACAGCGCAGTTTGAAACATTCTTATTTTCTGGGTGCTAATCTGCTAAATAGTAAATTTGGGGCGTGCTCTTCATATCTCTTCATATCTGAGAGTCAAATAAATTTGGGGCGTGCTCTTCATATCTCTTCATATCTGAGAGTCAAATAGAAGCATCAAATACTGCGCTTACAGCGCAGTTTGGAACATTCTTATTTTCTGGGTGCTAATCTGCTAAATAGTAAATTTGGGGCGTGCTCTTCATATCTGAGAGTGAAATTGAAGCTTCAAATAGTGCTATGACATAGCATTTTTAAACATTCAACATTTTTGGCTGCTAAATAGTAAATTTGCGGCCTGCGGTGAACTTCATATCTGAGAGTCAAATAGAACCGTCAAATATTGTGCTTACATTGCAGTTGTAAAAATTCTAATTCTTTAGGTGCTAAAAAGTAAATTTGATGCCTGCACTTCATATCTGAGAGTCAAATAGAAGCGTCAAATACTGCGCTTACAGTGCAGTTTGAAACATTCTTATTTTCTGGGTGCTAATCTGCTAAAAAGTAAATTTGGGGCATACTCTTCATATCTGAGAGTCAAATAGAACCGTCAAATATTGTGCTTACATTGCAGTTGTAAAAATTCTAATTCTTTGGGTGCTAAAAAGTCAATTTGATGCCTGCACTTCATATCTGAGAGTCAAATAGAAGCGTCAAATACTGTGCTTACAGTGCAGTTTGAAACATTCTTATTTTCTGGGTGCTAATCTGCTAAATAGTAAATTTGGGGCGTGCTCTACATATCTGAGAGTCAAATAGAACCGTCAAATACTGTGTTTACAGTGCACTTTGACAAATTCCCATTTTTTTTGATCCTAAGAAGTAAATTTGGGGTGTGCACTTCACATCTGACAGTCAAATAGAACCGTCAAATACTGTGGTTAAAGCGCAGTTTGACCAATTCAATTTTTTTTTGGTGCTAAATAGTACATTTGCGGCCTGCACTTCATATCTGACAGTCAAATAGAACCGTCAAATACCAATATAATAATATTGTAATTCGGGGGCAATACCCTCGCAAGTCAAACTGAGAGGTCAGTTTATAGGGAAAACTGTTGCCTGGATACAATCCTAAAACAATTTCCTTTGCAGACTTTACATGCTGGAAAAACACAGGTGCCAACTGCTGTGGCTTTCTGCAGTGTGGAGACCGGCAAGGAGGGCAGGGTTGAGGAGTGGGTGGAAGATGATGTGGAGGATGAGGAGGTCCTAGACCCCACATGGAATAAAGGTCATGCGAGTGACATGTGCAGTCTGGAGGAAGAGTCGCTGGTCGCACAGAGGCACCAGCACGGCATAAGAGGGAGCAGGGTGAAAAAGCGGAGCGGCTGCCGCCTAGTGCTCGTCGGCATGTATTATCCAAGTAACAGTTGAAGCGATAAAAAGAACCCTAAAAGATTTAACAAGCCATTTGCAGTTTCACAGTCTGGTGACTGGGACCCTGACACTGTCTGGGCGGCGGTCGGACGACCAGGACCCAGTATGCCTGATGTTGAAGTTAGGAGTCAGAGTGTGGAATGGATTAGCAGGGTCTGGTGCAGGGTAACTGCACGCCCCCTGGTGTTGAGCACCGACGTTGGTGCGGCCACATACCACGAGCCTGATGCAGCTTCAGTAAAAAGAGTACTGGATAACAGAAGCCATCACCAGACTGATCCGCAACTTGGAACAGGATGTGACATTCACTGTAGCAGCTCTGCGCGCTTTCGGCGTTCTCACCCTGCTGCTGCTCGCCTGTCTGCGCCTCATATGCGACGTGCCCACTAGTGGAACTCCACCTTGAACATGCTGGAGAGACTGTGCAAGCAGCAGGCGATAGTGGAGTTTCAGCTGCAGCACGCACGGGTCAGTCGCTGTGCACCAGACTTGCCCTCCAATTGATCAGAGTTAAAGGATTTCAAGTGGACTCATTCATGGGCGTCCACGGGGGCACTTGCCCCCCCTGGATTTTTCAGCTTGTTCTGCTAATTTTTCATGTGAGATTGAAAATACAGTGCAATACCTGTGTATATAGAGACAGGGATAGGAACCTGCATCTCCTCCCTGCTTCTCTCTGACTGAATCCGCAGGGGAGCAACACATGCAGCCAGCAGCAAGAGCCTACAGATCAGGTGAGGCATGGGGGGCAGAGATAGCCTACAGATCAGGTAAGTGAGGCATGGGGGGCAGAGATAGCCTACAGATCAGGTAAGTGAGGCATGGGGGGCAGAGATAGCCTACAGATCATGTAAGTGAGGCATGGGGGGCAGAGATAGCCTACAGATCAGGTAAGTGAGGCATGGGGGGCAGAGATAGCCTACAGTTCAGGTAAGTGAGGCATGGGGGGCAGAGATAGCCTACAGTTCAGGTAAGTGAGGCAGGGGGGGCAGAGATAGCCTACAGTTCAGGTAAGTGAGGGATGGGGGGCAGAGATAGACTACAGATCAGGTAAGTGAGGGATGGGGGGCAGAGATAGACTACAGATCAGGTAAGTGAGGGATGGGGGGCAGAGATAGCCTACAGATCAGGGAAGTGAGGCATATGGGGGGGAGAAATAGCCTACAGATCAGGGAAGTGAGGCATATGGGGGGGGAGAAATAGCCTACAGATCAGGGAAGTGAGGCATATGGGGGGGGGAGAAATAGCCTACAGATCAGGGAAGTGAGGCATATGGGGGGGGGGGGAATAGCCTACAGATCAGGGAAGTGAGGCATATGGGGGGGGGGAATAGCCTACAGATCAGGGAAGTGAGGCATATGGGGGGGGGGGTAGAAATAGCCTACAGTTCAGCCTTCCTGACATATGTTGTTGCTGTTGATCCAAAAGAAGGCAAAAAACCTAGTCTGAAGCGCTTTCAATTTTGCCACAAACTAGGAACAAATTCCTTCTTGACCCCAAAATAGCAGTCAGATGTCTCCTTGGATCAAGCAGCTATTACCCCACTAATTAGAAATTATATCCCTGTATGTTATGTTTGTGTAAGTATTTATCCAATTGCAGTTTAACCCCTTAAGGACACATGACATGTGTGACATGTCATGATTCCCTTTTATTCCAGAAGTTTGGTCCTTAAGGGGTTAAACATCTGTAGTGACTCTGACAAAACCACCTCTTCAGGCAGAGAATTCCATATCTTTGAATGAAGGAAAAGAAAAGGAGATTGGAGCAGGAAGGACAAGTGAAGTGAACCCTCCACTTTATTCTGGACACCACATCATAAGGCTTTGGTACCTGGGCCTGGCAGGGAAACTTTGGACCTTCTCATCCCCCCAGGTAAAAAAAAAATATCAGTGTTAATGTGTTCACTTTTATTTACTGAGTGTCAGGAAGCACAGAGGGCCGCTGGTAGGGGTGTCGCTGATTGGCTAAAGCGGTCAGCTGTCACTGTAAGCCAATCAGTAGCTCCCCATTCATAAAAAAGTAAAACATTTTTATGAACTGGGAACTAGCAATTGGCTTAGAGCGTCAACTGACCACTCTAGACAATCTGTAGCACCCATGCCTGACGTCAATCTGCACTTCCTGACACTCTGTTTCAGAAGCCGAATACCACTGAGCGACCTGGAGCTGGAGGAAGCCTTTGGGGTTAAACCATCTGAGAGCAGTTTAACCCCTTAAATGAAAGAGAGCAACCAGGGGATTCCTGGCATTATAGCATTTTCATTTAGATGAAGTTGTTATGGTGACCAGAATATTCCTTTAATTTGCTTAAAGGAACACTATAGTGTCAGGAATACAAACATGTATTCCTGACACCATAGATGTGAAAACGCTATTCACCCTGGCTTTATGTGATAATGACTATGCTCCTCCCCTTCATGCCACTGTCAAAAACGCGTCGTCGCCTTGTTGTTGGGGAGCACATTGAAAAAGTGCTCTAGCATGACGAGCTGGGTAATCTCCTCCGGGAACTTGGCTTGATGGGAGTTGAGCCAGTTCTGGGTGGCCCTTGTGATGTGGCATGCCCACTCCATATGGGAGTCCTTCTCCCCTTTCCGGGTCTCCCTAAACTTTCGGCAGTATTGCTTGGGGGTGAACGCATACCGGGCCAGGATGATTTGGGTAATAAGTATAACTTAGTATAAACTATGTACACAATAGCAGAGGCTTGTGAAGGCCTTTTCTCCATGCATCAGGAGTTGAGCATTTCTCCATGCATCAGGACTGCAAGAAATGCACCACAGGCCGCAAATGTTTCTTTTTTTATATGTCCGAATATTTTGGGGGCTACCCCAATTAAAAAAATATATATAAATAAAAAACAGTGTTGGCTACCTCCCCCTCCTCCACCGCTGCTTCCACCTACACCGCCACGGTCACCGCCTCCTCAACCTATTGCAGCAATGGAGGACTCAAGATGCAGGAGCAAGCTGAAAATCTGGGGTATTAAAGAACACATACCTGCTGCAGAAATCCCACACATCTTGAGGTGCTTGCTGCTGGTGGCACTTCTCTCTCCTCAATATGATAACACGGTGGGGCTGGATGGCCACTGCAGGGCACCTAAACTGCCCAGGGCACCAGTGGACATACCAAGGGTCCTGGTGGCACACTATCAGCATGGCAGAGACTGTGCTGCAGTTTTGGCCATGACAGGGAACACACACCATACAAATTTGAAGAAATGGAGTGTAACGGATCGACGGGCACCCGACTGGGTACCTCTGTTGAAGGATGCTCCTAGCGTTTCCTGAGGACTCCAAGCACTGCAGCAGACACCACAACCACCGAACCGGAGAAGCATACAAATGCTCTCAAGCATATGAATGCTGTAAACAGCTGAACAGGAAAAGCATACAATCAGCTTACACTCCTGGCAATCAGCATACAATCCAATTCCCCCAATAACGAGACGACACTTCGTTTTGAGGTCAAGCTGAACTGACTGTACTGGCACATACAGCCTCTTTTATTCACAATCCACAAACATAGTACTGCCCACAGGGTTTTGAAATACAACCAATCGATCCGTACAATACACACAGACACTCCCACACAAAATCCTCCCCTCTGCCTGTGATATGATTACTGAACATACTGGGTAATATAATTATCACAGGCAGAGAAATACAGTTTTTACAAAATATTAATAACTTCCAAAATATACATGTCATTCACATAAAACATGCATTTTCAGAATCAGCATGCTTGAAATATACACATACTCAAAAATCAGGGCAATCGGTTCAGGGGTTAAAAAGTTAAGGGAAAATCCTATTTGACCAAATGAATCATGGCTTTTCTGCCCAAAACCAGTTCCACAGAGTCTTCTATCCTAGAGATAATTGGGAAGTAATCCAATTATCTCCAAGGACAGAGGCAAAACTCAATTAGCCACATGGTAGCAAAATACAATAAAATACATAAAAATATATAACTGTGCAGCTATTGCATAAAACCGGTACATTCAACATATCCCCAGATAGCTTAGATCTGAGCGCACATTATGACTGAATGGCACTCAGATCACATACATACAGTTCAATTGCCATGGAGCCAAAGTCTTTCACATAGTCTTTCGTTATACGAATGGGCTCCATGGCATACCTATCTGGGGTAACACTGCTCACATAGGGAAAGTACAGAATGACCCGGCTTTCGGGTCTTTGCAGGGGAAAATCAAGCATTTTAACATGGGGCCATAGTCACAGGGCAGGAGGCTGGCAATCAGTCTTCTCCAAAGCCCAGTGGCGAGGCTGGTTCCGCCACATTTCTCCACTTTCCCAAAAAGACTAACAAGGTATCTGGCCTCCTGTCAGTCAGTGCCTTGGTTAGTCCAGCAACCCACCCACAAAACATAGTCAGTAGTGCAGGATACAAATATAAAGGAACTGACAGTGAGAGTGGGTAATAATTAGATCTAGTAAAATCACTAGAAGCAGGGCTGCATCACATACAGGAGAGCGACTTATCTGAGTAAACAAGAAAAATATATATCTGGTATGTGATTTTATTTTATTATTATTTGTTTATCTCCATTGGAGTGCTCACATACCAGATATATAGTCAGTAGTGCAGCCCACAATGAAAAGTTACTGCACCTGGGGAAACGTGCAGCCAGTCTTTGTCCAGGGGCTCCCTCACGGCTGTGTGGGGTAAGGGCACTCCGTATCTGTGGGTTGCTGAGTGGGCAGAGACCAGCGGTACTCTGCCCTGGTGCCAGCACTTCAGCTGGAGTAGTCTGGTTGGAGCCCAGCTGTGAAGAGGGGGTGGTAGGCGCCTCTCCCTGGACCCAGTGCTGCTGCTGGAGGGGGAGACCGACTGTCTCCCCTTTTGATAAACAGTCCTGCTGCTGGGGATCTGGGCAGGCTGTCCCGCACCCCTGTAGACCGGGTGCAGAGACTGCGGTCCCATCTGCCCCATCTGGGAGAATAAGGTCTGCCCTTTGGGGAATAAGCTGCTGCTGGGGAGAGGTGGTAGCCGGCTCCTCTCCCTGACACTCTCTCCGATGCTGGAGAGGGGGACCGACTGTCTTCCCTTCCTGTAATACACTCTGCCGTTGGGGAGAGAGACCGACTCTTGGCCGCTGGGGAGAGACACCGACTGTCTCTTCTCCCAGTAACCTATACTGCTGCTGGGAAGTGAGACCAACTGTCTCCCCTTCCAATAATGCGCTCTGCCGCTGGGGAGTGAAACCGGTGGTCTTTCCTCCCTGTAATGTACTCTGGCGCTGGGATCTGGGCCGACTGCCCAGCATCCCTGTAGGGCCGATAGAGAGATCTCGGTCCCATCTCCACCTGCCATCTGTTGGTCTCTCCAGGACCAGTCTATGAGGTCCCCTACTTCTGCAGCTGGTAGTGAAGCAGGGGGTGTTACGATTGCCTCCGGTCTAGCAGGAGGTTGGATCGTTTGGATGTCCTGGTTCCTGAACACAAACAGTCGAACTGAGCTGTAATCGGTAGAGACCTGCAAGTGTAGAATCTCCCACTAGCTATAGCTCAGCTAGGATACCCTTTCCCCACAAAACGAGTCGAGGCTGCGATTTGAGGGTCAAAATAAGAACTGGCTTTACTGACACAGGACAGCGTTATTTATGCAAACGTTCCCGGTCCAGGGACAGCCCCCCTGGACCAGGTGGCATGTCGGGACAAAATATACAATCAACCAATTGCAATACACTGTATCTTTTGAAATAAGTCCCCTCCCTCCTTGGGGATAATGAATCTAACGGCTAATGTGCCTCAATTATTCCCAAGGGCCCAAAATCCCACGTGGAATATCTATACGGGAAAACAGTAGAAAATATATAATTATAACATTTTACTAGGAATCCTTCACATCCTACCCATCATTATATAGCTCAGGTCTGAGTGCATCATCTGGGTGAATAGCGCTCAGACCTCACGAATAACATAGTCAGTCTCTTAGATACAAAGTCTTTCGTGCATTCTTTGTCCCGAACACGAGGTGGCAACCATGTTTTGAGCGGTGACAATAGGCAGCGGTACCTTGGCGTGATTTTATGGAACTCTCCCCGGCTAAGGTGATATACAAATCCCCGCTCTCTGTCTGGGTGTTATCACTGTTCGGTAAACGAATGGGGACCGCCATGAAGGGGCACTTAGTCTGCGGTTAACCACAACATTCCACCTACTGATTGGGGCCACACGCCTGGTCGTAGGTGGTCCCCGTTCGTGTCCTGCTCGGTAGTTTCCAGATCGGGAGGTCTGACACGAACGGGCCTCGTCGAGAGTCATCAATTAGCTTGCGGTTAACCGCAAACCGCAACTCCCTGGGTGATCAATTGGCGGCACACTTCCCCAGCCGGGTGGTCGGCCGTTCGGTACTTCCAGAGGTGGCCGGGGTTAAGTGGCGGCACACGCCGAGAACTGGGGGGTCCGTCGATCGTTTGCCGAACCTCGGTATAAATCCATTCGTGGGTTTTGTATTCCCAGTGTGGCAACAGCTCTTTGTAAAGTATCCAGCATAATGTTAGTTGTAGCAGTGATATAAACAGTAGCAGTGTAACAGGGGGTACGCGTTTTCCCAGCTGTAGGCTGGCAGGTCTGGGTCTCATCCATGATTTTTTTTTCCCGGTCTGCATCCATGCTCTGTGGCTAACACGAGTTTAGTAGTTCCACATAGTCCATCTCCAGCTCTCATTCCATGGCAGCGAAACGGCGGAGGTCTTCTCCCAGTCCAATAGATCTCGGGCCCTGTAACATCTCACTTCGGTAATGCAAGATAGCCCAGTACCGTAACTCTGCTGGACTGCCGAAGTCGACGTCTTCCGCTAAGGCCTTCCACAACAGACCAGGGCTAGTGTAGTTCTCCCCCTCCGGCTGGATGCCCTCTGCCCTCCACTTCTCTGGCTGGACAGTGCACCACCACAGTGCCCGGTATGAGGCGTCCTGGCTCAGTTCCCTTTCCACGAGGTACTCAAGTTGTCTTACCCGCTCCCCTCCGGATTGGTCTCCCAGAAGCGGCATCCGCCAGGCCATTTGTTCCTCCAACTGGTATGCGACACCAGGAAGGTGCTGCTGCCGTTGATACTGGACTTCCTCCAGGGCATCGTACCATAATTCTTTCCGGGCAATATCTCTCCATTCCAATTCACTCTCTTCCTCAGGTGTGTGTGCTGCCCAGGGGTCCACGAACCCCATTTTCCCAAATCTTTCTGTAGATAGGGACGCTGTATGAACACTAGCGTCGCCCTCAATTTGTAAATCCACGAATGGTGTCTCTGAGCTGCTTTACCTCGCACTAGGACGCCATCCCACCGCTCGCCACCAATGTAACGGATCGGCGGGCACCCCGACTGGGTACCTCCATTGAAGGATGCTCCTAGCGCTTCCTGAGGACTCCAAGCACTGCAGCAGACACCACAACCACAGAACCGGAGAAGCATACGAATGCTCTCAAGCATTTGAATGCTGTAAACAGCTGAACAGGAAAATCAGCTTACAATCAGCTTACACTCCTGGCAATCAGCATACAATCCAATTCCCCCAATAATGAGACGACACTTTGTTTTGAGGTCAAGCAGAACTGACTGTACTGGCACATACAGCCTCCCCAGATAGCTTAGATCTGAGCGCACATTATGACTGAATGGCACTCAGATCACATACATACAGTTCAATTGCCATGGAGCCAAAGTCTTTCACATAGTCTTTCGTTATACGAATGGGCTCCATGGCATAGCTATCCGGGGTAACACTGCTCACATAGGGAAAGTACAGAATGACAGGGGAAAATCAAGCATTTTAACATGGGGCCATAGTCACAGGGCAGGAGGCTGGCAATCAGTCTTCTCCAATGCCCAGTGGCAAGGCTGGTTCCGCCACATGGAGTTTGCTTTCTATGCTGATACCTTGTGGGGTACCTTGGCATGGAGAAGATCACTCCTACCAATAACATCCCTCCTTCGGCTACACACCATCTAATAAAGATGGCGCACAACACACACACTGGCGGTCCTCAACAACAGAAGCACACACCTGTTTCATGATCCCCATGAGGTGAATGCCCTGTTGGCCACCCTGCAGCTCCCTCAGTACTCTCTACCTAGCACTGGGTCAGGGAAGACCACCCACGCATCACACTGGTGGAATCCAGGGACTGTTATCCCATTCACCCCTAGACAGTCGGCACTAGACTGCTATGCTGAAGTCACTACCTGAACTGAGCAAGGGGACTGCCTAACTTCCCATATTGTAGACTAGATTAGCTTACATAGCGAAAACTCATATGTTACTTTCTCTTTTAAGTTTATTTACATTTGTTTGCATGGTTTATTATCACCTTTATTACTAGTCAGCTTAAATGGTTTCAATACCATATGACTAATCCACCCGCCCCCACCCAGTAGTGGCATATCAAATACACTACACTGAGAAATTTTTCACACATAAGTTCGCACTGCATCTGGTCTCACTAAATGGCCCTGACTAGCATTTACAGTGCTATGTGCTGCCCAGCTACGGTTACGCACTGACAAGCTAACTCCAGATGCATTTAGCTTACCAATAGCGCAGACTTATAGTTTACTTCTGTAAAAATGTAAATTGTAGGTTGTTAGGTAGGGCTAGGCATTTAAATGATACATTGTATATCTGTTGATATACGTGCTTATCCTCTTTGATTTTACACATGACTGCACTGAACTTATGATTTGAACCAAAAATACTTACAAAAAAAATAAACGATAATCAATAAATTCCTTAAAATTTTTATTATTCACGCAACATAGGAAATCTCAAAAAGATAGTTAATAAAAATTGCCATATTCTGTCTCAAGTAGATGATATCTTAACACATATGGGAACTAAACCTAGGTTTATTTTAAGAGAGGCGCCAAACTTAAAACTTATTTTAGCTAAACGTTTTATAGATAAAGAAGTTTCAAAGACCTTTTTATCTAATGTGGCTGAGGTCCAGAAAGGCTTTTACCACTGTGGCACCTGTAATACCTGCAAGAGTATGAATATAAAAAAACAGGAATATAAAATCATTTAAATCTAATATTACTTCAAAAATACATTGCTCAAAAAAATAAAGGGAACACAAAAATAACACATCCTAGATCTGAATTAATTAAATATTCTTCTGAAATACTTTGTTATTTACATAGTTGAATTTGCTGACAACAAAATCACACAAAAATAAAAAAAAATGGAAATCAAATTTCTCAACCCATGGAGGTCTGGATTTGGAGTCACACTCAAAATTAAAGTGGAAAAACACACTACAGGCTGATCCAACTTTGATGTAATGTCCTTAAAACAAGTCAAAATGAGGCTCCGTAGTGTGTGTGGCCTCCACGTGCCTGTATGACCTCCCTACAACGCCTGTGCATGCTCCTGATGAGGTGGTGGATGGTCTCCTAAGGGATCTCCTCCCAGACCTGGACTAAAGCATCTGTCAACTCCTGGACAGTCTGTGGTGCAACGTGTCGTTGGTAGATGGAGCGAGACATGATGTCCCAGATGTGCTCAGCTGGATTCAGGTCTGGGGAACGGGCGGGCCAGTCCATAGCATCAATGCCTTTGTCTTGCAGGAACTGCTGACACACTCCAGCCGCATGAGGTCTAGCATTGTCTTGCATTAGGAGGAACCCAGGGCCAACCGCACCAACATATGGTCTCACAATGGGTCTGAGGATCTCATCTCGGTACCTAATGGCAGTCAGGCTACCTCTGGCGAGCCCAAAGAAATGCCACCCCACACCATTACTGACCCACTGCCAAACTGGTCATGCTGAAGGATGTTGCAGGCGTTCCCTACATACTTTAATCCGCACTTACAGGTGAGAAGATAGACAGCCCCTGTGGAATTACAGTTAAAAAACTGTTTAATTGGAAACCTGAATGAACCAGAGGAATCAATTATGAACTTTGAATCTCTATCTATGTAGCGACACGCTACACATCGTCCACATTGATAGGTACCTTGCACATTAAGCCAGCTCTTTTTATTCGTATTGGATTTTGAAAAATGGCTTGGTAGCAGGAGGTTTAGATTTTTTCCCCCTCTTAGCGGTTATAGAAACTCGTGGAGGGATTACATCTTTTAGATGGCAATCTTGAGTAAGTAATGGTCAAAACCTGGCCAAAATCTTTTTTGCTGTATCCCATCCTGCATCATAGTTAGCCACACATCTGATTGTTTTTGGGGAGCAAGATTTGGGTTTATCCTCTAAGAGGATCTCACGTTCACTTAGGAGTGCTCTTTGATAAGCCTGCTGGAGGCACCTATTAGGGTAGCCTCTGGCTTTAAATCTGGCTTTTAACATGGCAGCCTTGTGTATAAAATCCTCAGTAGAGGAACAGTTTCTTTTAAGTCTCAAGACTGTCCCACTGGAATGCCTCTCTTAAGTGAAGTGGGATGATAGCTTTGCCACTTTAACATGTTATTGGTAGATGTCGGTTTACGGTATAGAGTGGTATGGATCTGTAGTCCCTCTGTGATAGTAAATGTACAGTCGAGAAAGTTCAGTGTGGATGTGCCTATCTCCATGGTCAGACGTAGGTTTAAATCATTCTCATTAAGAACTTCCACAAAATCAATGAAGAATTCCTTCGTACCGGTCCAAATTACAAGGATATTGTCAATGTAACATTTCCATAAATAGACGAAATCCATGTACTGTTTCAAGTGTTCTGCACTAATGATGTCGCGAACATGAAATTTTCGGTTCGCGAATGGCGAACGGGAACTTCCGCAAACGTTCGCGAACCGGCAAACCGGGCGAAAGGCCATTGACTTCAATGGGCAGGCGAATTTTAAAACCCACAGGGACTCTTTCTGGTCACAAAAGTTATGGAAAAGTTGTTTCAAGGGGACTAACACCTGGACTGTGGCATGCCGTAGGGGGATCCGTGGCAAAACTCATGGAAAATTACACAGTTGATGCAGAGTCTGGTTTTAATCCATAAAGAGCAGAAATCACCTAACATTCCTAAATCACAATGGATATGGATTGACACCTGACATATGACATATTGACACCTTGACATATGGATTGACACCTGTCCTCAGAGACCCTGATACACACTGACACAGAGCAGAATAGGGACTGTTCCCCCTACATAGGGTCACTTGGCAGATATGGATTGACACCTATCCTAAGGATCCCTGATACACACTGACACAGAGCAGAATAGGGACTGTTCCCCCTACATAGGTTCACTTGGCAGATATGGATTGACACCTGTCCTCAGGGACCCTGATACACACTGGGGGGGACCTACTGTCCTCCCCCCACCCCCACCCCTGCGCGGTGGGTGGGGGCCATGAATCACAATGGGGGAGGACCTACTGTCCTCCCCCTGCCCCCACCCCTGCGCGGTGGGTGGGGGCCATAAAAATAATGAGAGGGGGACCTACTGTCCTCCCCCCGGCCCCCACCCCTGCGCGGTGGGTGGGGGCCATAAATCACAATGGGGGGAGGACCTACATTCCTCCACCCGCCCCCACCCCTGCGCGGTGGGTGGGGGCCATAAAAATAATGAGGGGGGGATCTACTGTCCTCCCCCCCGGCCCCCACCCCTGCACGGTGAGTGGGGGCCATAAATCACAATGTGTTGAGTGTCATTTTACACAGCGTGGGAAAGTTCTTTGGAATTTTCCCACGCTGTGTTAAATGACACAGAGCACTCTGATTGGTTAGATTCCAAGCCCACCAATCAGAGTTCTCTTTGTCATTTTACACAGCGTGGGAAAATTCCAAAGAACTTGCCCACGCTGTGTAAAATGACACAAATCACTGTGATTGGTGGGCTTGGAATCTAACCAGAGTGCTCTGTGTCATTTTACACAGCGTGGGAAAGTTCTTTGGAATTTTCCCACGTTGTGTAAAATGACAAAGAGCACTCTGATTGGCGTAAACCAGCCAATCAGAGTGTTCTTAGCCTAATTGCAGTGCATGGCAAGGCTTTATACGCCTTCTCCCGCCCTGCATAGCTCAGTCTGCGCGGAGGCCTCCATGGGTGAAGATGGATTATTTTTTTTTGCGCTCGTTTTTTTTTTAAATTGCGTCGGTTCTTATGGCTTTTTATTTGGCCTTTTTGGGGCTGAAAAAAGAAGATTTTAGAAAAAAGAAGACGTCAAATGGTAAGTTGAATTTTTCTTTACAGGTTAGTTATTTTATTCCCCCTTCACTATTTTTTAGGGTGAGGGGGGCAGGTAGGGGGTAACTTTTTTTTGGGGTAGGGGGGTTGTTTGACTAGGGACTTGGGGACCCCTAGTCACCTTTGATTGGGGGGGAGGATTTTTATTTAGGGCCCCCACCCACAACTAAGGGGTGGGGGGGCTGGAGGGGGACAGTAGGTCCCCCCCTTATTGTTTTTTTAGGGCCCCCAACCACCGTGCAGGGTTGGGGCGGGGGGAGGACAGTAGGTCCTCCCCCTTATTGTGATTTATGGCCCCCACCCACCGCGCAGGGGTGGGGGTGAGGGGAGGACAGTAGGTCCTCCCCCATTGTGATTTATGGCCCCCACCCACCGTGCAGGGGTGGGGGCCGGGGGGAGGACAGTAGGTCCCCCCCTCATTATTTTTATGGCCCCCACCCACCACGCAGGGGTGGGGGTGGGGGGAGGACAGTAGGTCCCCCACCCAGTGTGTATCAGGGTCCCTGAGGACAGGTGTCAATCCATATCTGCCAAGTGACCCTATGTAGGGGGAACAGTCCCTATTCTGCTCTGTATCAGTGTGTATCAGGGATCCTTAGGATAGGTGTCAATCCATATCTGCCAAGTGACCCTATGTAGGGGGAACAGTCCCTATTCTGCTCTGTGTCAGTGTGTATCAGGGATCCTTAGGATAGGTGTCAATCCATATCTGCCAAGTGACCCTATGTAGGAGGAACAGTCCCTATTCTGCTCTGTGTCAGTGTGTATCAGGGATCCTTAGGATAGGTGTCAATCCATATCTGCCAAGTGACCCTATGTAGGAGGAACAGTCCCTATTCTGCTCTGTGTCAGTGTGTATCAGGGATCCTTAGGATAGGTGTCAATCCATATCTGCCAAGTGACCCTATGTAGGGGGAACAGTCCCTATTCTGCTCTGTGTCAGTGTGTATCATGGATCCTTAGGATAGGTGTCAATCCATACCTGCCAAGTGACCCTATGTAGGGGGAACAGTCCCTATTCTGCTCTGTGTCAGTGTGTATCAGGGATCCTTAGGATATGTGTCAATCCATATCTGCCAAGTGACCCTATGTAGGGGGAACAGTCCCTATTCTGCTCTGTGTCAGTGTGTATCAGGGATCCTTAGGATAGGTGTCAATCCATATCTTCCAAGTGACCCTATGTAGGAGGAACAGTCCCTATTCTTCTCTGTGTCAGTGTGTATCAGGGATCCTTAGGATAGATGTCAATCCATATCTGCCAAGTGACCCTATGTAGGGGGAACAGTCCCTATTCTGCTCTGTGTCAGTGTGTATCAGGGATCCTTAGGATAGGTGTCAATCCATATCTTCCAAGTGACCCTATGTAGGGGGAACAGTCCCTATTCTGCTCTGTGTCAGTGTCTGGGGGGAGTATCTGCAGTAATACAGAGTGTCTGGAGGGAGTATCTGCAGTAACACAGGGTGTCTGGAGGGAGTATCTGAAGTAATACAGGGTGTCTGGAGGGAGTATCTGCAGTAACACAGAGTGTCTGGAGAGAGTATCTGCAGTAACACAGGTTGTCTGGAGGGAGTATCTGCAGTAACACAGGGTGTCTGGGGGGAATACCTGCAGTAACACAGGGTGTCTGGATGGAGTATCTGCAGTAATACAGAGTGTCTGGAGGGAGTATCTGCAGTAATACAGTGTCTGGAGGGAGTATCTGCAGTAAAACAGAGTGTCTGGAGGGAGTATCTGCAGTAACACAGAGTGTCTGGAGGGAGTATCTGCAGTAACACAGAGTGTCTGGAGGGAGTATCTGCAGTAACACAGAGTGTCTGGGGGGAGTATCTGCAATAATACAGAGTGTCTGGGGGGAGTATCTGCAGTAATACAGAGTGTCTGGGGGGAGTATCTGCAGTAATACAGAGTGTCTGGGGGGAGTATCTGCTTGTAACATTTATATGCACTGAAAATAATAATAATAATAATAAATTGAAAAAATAAAATAAAATGGTTGCAGCTTTCGAATGAATCTAAAATGGATGCTGTCCAGTAGGTGGGAGGGTCTGCTAGGGAGGGTGTGCTGCTGATTGGCTGGAATGTGTCTGCTGACTGTGAGGTACAGGGTCAAAGTTTACTCAATAATAAAGAATAGGGGGCGGACCGAACATCGCATGTGTTCGCCCGCGGCGGCTAACGCGAACATGCTATGTTCGCCAGGAACTATTCGCCAGCGAACCGTTCGGGACATCACTATTGGTGACAATACACTTTAAGTGTGTTTTATGCTACACTGGGTTACTATTTGTCCAGCGTCATGTATTGCTTATAAGTATATTTCTTATATGGTGGATGTTGCCTTGAATGTGGGGTAAAAACCCAGCACTTCCTCAACTGCCCCATTTAAGAACATAAACCTTATTTCATATAATTTTTTTCAGAAAGCTGTTATGAATGCATCATCGCCCTTGCAGAATGTATCATGGAAATTGTGTAAGTAGATTGGTTTATTTTTTTTATTATACAATTGAGCGTGTCAAAGCAAGCTTAAACAGTCATGTATAAGGTTACAATTCTAAATACATAACATTTACACAAAAAGATGGGTAAGTGTTTCCTTGAGATGACAAACGCAGCATTGAAATAATAAATTATATATATGAAGAATTAAAAATATATGTTAACCAGTACAATAATGGCTGGCACCAAAAGAGTGAAACAGGCGTTGCAAAGCAACTGTAATTTTATATTAGGAAAGAGCAACTCTTATGTTTTTATTTACCTATTATAAGCACTAAATGCATACATTTGACTTATATAATCAATATATAGTTTTTTTTAAAAAAAAAATAATATCTAACTAAAGACACAAAACTGAACAAGGAATAGAGCAGAGGTAAACAAAATAAGTACACTAGGATGGGAGGCAGCACACCTGATAATAGGGGAATCTCTCCAACCCACAAGAAAACTAGAACAATAAAACTTGAAAGAATAAAAAATACTAGGCATGTGCATGGGGAACATTTTCGGTTCAGTTCGGCATTCCGAAATTCGGGACTTTCGCAATTCGACACTTCGACACTTCAACACTTCGGGAATTCGGCACTTCAACACTTCGGAACTTCGTCACTTCAGAATTTCTTGACTTCGGCACTACGGGACGTTTCTTGCAGCCACTTAGTAGATAACTCCCTAATTCCCACGGTATTACCAAAAGGCTGAAAGACCTAAATTGGTCTTTCAGACAAATTTACTAATACTAAGTCAAAATTACTTAGTATTAGTAAATTGTGCCCCTACTCGCTATACCGAGAAGCTGTTAACTGTTAAAAAAAAACGATTGCCCCCCCCGAGCAGTGGGTGGGGGCCTTAAATACTAGTAAGGGGGGGGAACCTAATGTCCCCCCCCGGCCCCCACCCCTGAGCGGTGGGTGGGGGCCCTAAATTGGAATAAGGGGGGGACCTAATGTCCTCCCCCTGGTCCCCACCCCTGAGCGGCGGGTGGGGGCCCTAAATATTAATAAGGGGGACCTATTGCCCTCCCCCCCCTAAACGGCCGGTGGGGGCCCTAGAAAAAAAAATGTTACCCCCCCAGGTGACTGGTGGTCCCCAAACCCCTAGTCACCCCCTCCCCCACAAAAAAAATTAACCCCCTACTCACTCTAAAAATAAAAAGAGGGGGACCTTTAACTAAGTACCTTTAAAAAAAATAAAACTTACCATTCAATACCCCCACGCGGATGGGGGCTAGGGGGGACCTTTTTTTTTTTCATTTTTCTTTTTCTTTTTAACAGTGAGCAGCCACTGGCTCTAGGTAAAACCAGCTCTAGGTAAAACAGCATGCAGTGCTATACAATTCCCACTTGCAGGATATCCCTCTGGTTTTGGTACACAGTAGAATGATAGTAAATCACAACTGGATAATGATGAGGTAGATCATATGGAATGACAAAAAAAACAGCCAAGAGTGCTCTCTATATAGATAGGTAAGTATGAATAAGGTAAATGAAAATATACTTACAATAGAATGAGCAGACTAACCGCTCTATGTATCAAGCCTGGGTGAAATCATCCCCACCAAGGATCGCTTTGGTTGGTTGTCTGCAGTCGGTAATGGGTCCATGTTAGGAACACTGGTATAATATATACCCTGTTCGCCTATTCCTCCCGAACTGCCGAGCCTGAGTGATTATAGCATTTGTGTAGATACGAATAGTTTCAGACGAATGCAGCTTCCAAGTAGTTTCTCCCCAGCAAGTAGATGGTTACCCAAACATGAGCCTAGACTTCATGAAGGGTACAACAGGAATGAGATTTTAATGGTGCCACACTGGCTTTTATGCAAGTCCCCATGCAAGGGGCACTCCCACATGGACCTTGTGGGGGACAAGGACACAAAGGTTACAGCCAATAACAGTACAGTGACACAGATGTACACTCCCAATGCAAACAGATAATCCCCTCCTCTCTACCTGTGACATAAAAACGAATGAATACACAAATGGAGCCCCCTGGCTCATAGGAGCAATGGTTCCCCTGGTTTTTGGGAACCAAACTACCGAACTCCTGGCTGTTCGGGAAAAGGAAGCAGGCGTTCGTATGGTTTGACCGGTGTTCGGGAAGTCGAGTGTCCGATTTTAGTTCCAGACACTCGACGACCAAGTCCCACTGCCTCCTTTTGTGCAAACAAGATGGCCACCATTTTCTCTCGTATGTGGCGTTTGGCTATACGAACGGTGGCCACACAGGGAGAACGCTTAATCAACTGTTTTCTTTGAAGATAATGAGCCAGGGGGTGGTCGGTGTTCGGTAGTTACAGCTACCGAACCAATAAAATGTCAAAAGTCTCATAAAAGTCTTGAATAACACATTACTCCCCCTTAGTTCCATAGATCGGCATACCCTCCTAGACCCTGTCAGGGCGGCTTGGGGATGTCCGGGAAAGTCAATTACAGTTCTAGTTCCATTTGGCGTGAAAGACCATCCGCATTGCCATTTTGCTTGCCTGGTCGGTATTGCAAAGTAAAATTGTAGGGCTGCAGGGCCAGGCTTCAGCGTAGCAAACGGGGGTTGTCTCCATAGACTGGGTTGAGCCAAATGAAGGGGTTATGGTCAGTCAATAAAGTGAAAGAATGACCATACAGATAGGGATGGAGCTTCTTTAATGCCCATAACAGAGCCAGGCATTCCTTATCCACGATGGCATAGCTGACTTCCCGGGGTAGTTGTTTACGGCTGAGATATGCCACCGGGAGCTCCATTCCGTCGCCCCCCACTTGGCTTAGCCTGGCTCCCAGCCCAAACATTGAGGCATCTGTATGGATGAGAATTTTTTTAGTAGGGTCTGGGGCCGCCAACACCGGTGCCTCACTCAGGGACGTTTTAAGTCTCTGACAGGCTGTTGCACACTCCGAGGACCACACTACTTGTTTGACTTGACTTCTCTTGACTCTTGACTTCTTAGTTAAGTCGGTAAAGGGTTTAGCCAGGGCGCTATACTCAGGGAAACATTTTTTGTAGTACCCTGCGGTGCCAAGAAACGCTAGTACCTGGGTTTTTGTGCAGGGCTGGGGCCAATTTGCGATGGCTTCTAATTTGGAATGGCTGCCGAGTCCAGAGGGATTTGCCAATACCCCTTGCACAGGTCTAGGGTGGTTAGAAAGTGCCCACTTGCCATGCGATTGAGTAATTCATCGATCCGTGCCATGGGGTAGGCATCGGTTACTGTCCGGCTGTTCAGTTTCCGGTAGTCAATGCAGAAGCTAGTTGTACCGTCTCGCTTAGGTACTAGCACTACCGGTGAAGCCCAGGGACTTTGCGAAGCCTTAATGACCCCCAATTCTAACATATCCTGTATTTCTTTCAACATGCTGGACAGAACTGCCTCAGGAATACGGTATGACTGTTGGCACAACAGGGTCTCTCCCTGAGTCTCTACTCGGTGGACTGCAGCGGAGGTGTACCCGGGTAGGAAGGAGAATAATTCCTGAAATTCCTGGTGCAGTTGTGTCGCGTCCACTTGTTGTGCGGGGTCAAATTTTTCCCTTAACCTGACCTGCTCAATCGTACCTGGGTTAGTAGCCAGCTGATCGGGTAGGGAAAGTCACTCACAATCCTCGGTTGACGGGATGCAGATAGCTTCAACATGTTCACATGAAAGGCTTGTTTAATCCTTTAATCCGAACACTTTGTGACAATATGTGGGGTCATTAATCCGCTCCACCACCTTAAAGAACCCATGCCAAGCCGCCTGCAGTTTATTCTTTTTGGAGGGCTTGTACCTTTTGCCCAACCTCTAGTATCCTATCTCGTGCCCCCTTATCGTACCACCGTTTCTGTCATTTCTGAGCCGCTTGCAGGTTTTCTCGAACTGAGTCGGTCAGGGCCTGCAACCGGTCTCTGAACTCCAGTACGTATGGTACGACAGGGATTCCTTCTCCTCCTGTATTGCCCTCCCAGTGCTCCCGTATGAGGTCCAGGAACCCCCCAAACTTTTCTTCCATACAGGAGTTCGAAGGGGGGAGAACCCGGTGGACGCCTGGGGCTCTTCTCAGTAGGCAAACAGAAGATGGGGAAGAAACCATTCCCAGTGTCCACAGGACTCTGTGAACACTATGAACATTTGCTTAAGCGTGCCGTTAAAGCGTTCACAGAGGCCGTTGGTCTGGGGATGGTAGGGAGAGCTAAAAAAGGGCTTGACACCGCAGTTCTGCCATGTGTCACAGTTGCGGTGAACTGAGTTCCCTGGTCGGACAGGATCTCCTTAGGGAAACCTACCCTAGAAAGATCTTAACTAGAGCCTCTGCTACGGTTTATGCCTCGATATTGGAAAGCGCTACAGCCTCTGGGTATCTAGTGGCATAGTCCACTACCATGAGGATGTAACTCTTTCCGGAGGAGCTGGGTTTGCTGAGGGGGCCTATCAGGTCTACCGCTACTCGGTAGAATGGCTCTTCTACTATGGTAAGGGAGCGTAACTTAGCCTTAGGGTGGTCACCCCTCTTTCCTATATAATGGCATGTATCACATGTCCTACTGTAGGTCTGTAGATCTTTGATATACTGGGCCAAAAGAACGTCTGGGTGAGGTGGTCCTTAGTTTTCTTCACACCCAGATGTCCTGCTAAAGGGATATCGTGGCTGAGCTTAAGGAGTTCTGCTCTGTGATGTGGATTCTTTTCTGCAAACCAATAAGTTTGAATGACTATCTTTTCCTGTCCAAATTAAAAATAATAAAGTTGCGTGCACGCAGAAGTAAATTCACACTGAGACACAGGGTTCAGGTTAATGAAAGAACTTCGGAATGGTTTTAATAGCGCAACAGAAAAATGGGTGCGCAGACCCTTTTAAAGGCATTATTACATCACTGAAGAATTCAAGATAACAACAAGTAAACATTATTAATTGGTTTAGGTGTTAAGTGGTTAGTCAAATGCCCTCCCATCAAGAGGTGGTGACATTCTTGACACGGGAGTGGACACAGGATGTAGGTGTCATCCTGTTAGCACGAGGTGTCCACTCGATGGGAGGGGTGCTTTGGCAGCAATTTTGAGTAGTTGGCATTATTAGTTTCAAGCTTAATTTTCAAGGTTTTTTAGTAGATACACATTTTATTATTCAGCTGACACATACTTTATTGAGACCAACATGTCGCTCAGCGGCCACGTTTCATTCAACAGGAACACATTGTTCCGCTGACGCACATTTCTTCCTGACAAAGCATTCTCTTATGCTGATTTCATAAATTCTATAATTCTACAACAGTCCCCCCCTTAAAATGTTAGTTACTAAAAAAAAAACTTAATTTGTTAATACCAGAAGATTTGTTAGCCCAAAGACACAGAAACCCCATGACCGCTAGCTTGGTGTTATTGCAAAGTGCATGTCTACCCCTATCTGACCCTAATAGGCTGCAGCTCATCCGTTAGTACGGCCCTCGAACACTTCACTGTGGGGTTGGCCAGCTGGCAGCTTGTCCACCACTTCTTCCCACAGGCTAACCTATACAAACGGACACTGTCCCTGCGCTGGTTCCCTTCCTAAAACATCTGCACTTTATCAGTATAAGGGAGAGTTTGTAGCGGAATACAGGGTGAGGTGAGATCTTGATCATCGATCGCCAGATGAGTGAAAGTTGGTGTCGCTTGGTCTGTAGTCTTCTGTAAGAATTTTCTAAGGCATGGGAGGACACAACAAACGAGAAGAGCGAGAACAAGAAGGAAAATTAGTAGAGCCATACCAATATGGATTAAGGCTTTCTGCCAACCTGACATCCAACCAAACCACCTTTCCCAGGGATCTGTTACCCCAGAATTCCTCTTCAACTCTTCTGAGAGTTTCTTTAACTTCTCTATGGCCATAGTGACTTTACCATTTGGACCTGTGTTATCTGGAATGTAAGTGCAACAAGTCATGGTGTCAGGTAGTATTTTACATACACCCCCTTTCTCAGCTAGAATCATGTCTAAGGCCATTCTGTTCTGGAAAGTCATCTGGGATGTGGCCTGCAACTGTTCGGCCAGGCCCTGGAGGGCATCCCTGGTGTAGTTGACAAAACGCTGTTGGTTGTAATAAATGTAGTTAATCCAATTAAGGTTTTTGTTGGCAGTGGCTATGGTAAAAACTCATTCAAAACCTGCAGCGACTTCATCTCTAGCTTTAAATTCATTAGGCACCCCCCTAGGTACCCCAACGGCATCTATGTAAATGTGGGGGTCAAAACTGCCTTTTACTGGGGTTTCGCGCTTGACTCTGGCTGGTGTATGTGGAGGATTGTGTGTGTCAGGATGATTATCAGAAATAATATGAATGGGCATGATAACTTTGGCTAGGGTACACTCACCCCACCACTCAGTTTCTAGCCTGGATCTTAACTGCAGATTCCCACATAACCAGTAAATATCCCCCAATGACCTGGTATGGTGTTGCAATAGGCGTATAGGAACAGTTCTGTAGGTGGCACAATAACCATTGGAAAAGTTACCCATGAATTTACCAATCCCGTCATAGTTAGCATAACAAGTGTAATTACCCTTATAAATCGTGATTCCATCTGAGGGTTTGATATTTCCAACTAAGAGGGGGTACTCTGCCGTCCATGCTTCGCAGAGGGACCTGTTAAAATTATAGCGGTAGGCAAAAAGACTTAGGAAGCAATTCTCTATCTCCAAAGGGAGAGTTAGAGGAACGGTGCCAAGATGAGGCCGAGCACCACCGCACACATAGCATGCGGTTCTGTTATGTTTATTAGCATTATACTTCATCCACTCTAACCAGAGATTGACATCATTGAAACAAGTTTCAGCGGCCATGGTATCTTCGAAAGTGGGGTTAGCAATAGCCATCATGTCCTTAAAAGACTGGATATGCGGTTTCAGTGGATTTGGGACCATATGAACAGCCCCTTGCCACTCTGGAGAGTGGCACATATCTTTAAGGTAGAAATTACCTAATTTATTATAGGAACCACTTTTCCAATACATTCCCATTACATATTGGTCAGCATCCTTTGGGCTTGGATGCTCAATATTTAACATTAATTTCATGGGTGTACTTCCTCCAGGCTTTCTTAAGGTCATTCTGTGAAGGAGAGATCTACCATGGTCATCTACTTTATATAAGGCACTTTTGGGTTTGTAACCCCAGGCAGGCCCAGCATTCCATCCTGCAGCCCCCCAATGGTTACAGTTGTGCCCCCATTGCCTGTCAACTACACAAACATTTTTTGCATGTGGTATATCTTTATAAATGGTTTGAATCTGTGACTTGGGAAATGGGCAATCTACAATGTCACAGTAATCAAAAGTAAATGTAGCTATGCGGGTGCATGATGAATTATACCAGAAAGTGTACCCACTAGCATCTTTAGTAATGGCCACTTGTTGGGCCTCAAGGAAACTAATCAAGGGGATGATGTACCAGAGGTACATGATTGTGAGGAGTCTGCTTCCTCTGGGTCAGGAACCTTCTTGCAATGGGAGGCGTAGATCCAGTTGCCTCTTCCAGCCAACTTGACGGAGGTGGAGGTGATCAGTAGAACTTGAAATGGTCCGTCAAATCTTGGTTCCAGGGTGTGTTTCCGCACAAATTTCTTGACTAGGACCCAATCACCGGGGAGCAGACTGTGGTTGCCCGTGTCAGAATCAGGATCTGGAATTGAAGAGAAAACTTGGGCATGGATTTTGTTTAAAGCACTTGCAAGTTCAGTTACATAATCTACTAATACATCAGTTTGAAGTTGTAGTTGTTGGGGAAAATAGCAACCTAGCCTGTGTGCAGTCCCAAATAGAATCTCATATGGAGATAATGAGGGTTTTCCTCTGGGTGTGTGTCTGACACTGAATAGAGCTATTGACAAGCTTTCTGGCCAGGGCATCTTTGTTTCTTGTGACATTTTTAACATCCTAGCTTTTAGGGTACCATTCATCCGTTCCACTTTGCCACTGCTTTGTGGGTGATAAGGCGTGTGAAAAGCAAGGGTCACTCCTAAGGCAGTCCAAATCTCTTTGTTTACTGATGCTGTGAAAGCTGGGCCTTGGTCGCTTTCAATAACTTCTAGGAGTCCAAATCTACATACAATTTCCGTGAGTAGACGCTTTGCTGTTGTCTTGGCGGTAATGTTAACCACTGGATAGGCTTCTGGCCAGCCTGAGAACATGTCCACTATCACTAGTGCATATTCATAGCGACCACTCTTTGGCATCTGGATGTGGTCAACCTGAATCCTCTGGAATGGATACATGGGCTTAACCAGATGTTTTGGAGGAACTTTGACTGTTTTTCCTGGATTGCATTTAGCACAAATAACACAGGCCTTGCAGTAGTTACTGGTTAGTGTAGTAATTCCGGGTGCTTCATAGTACTTTTGTACAAGAGCATTCATTAGAGTCTTTAATAAATGTGCAGGTCCATGTGCCCATTGAATGACTGCTGGGTACAAAGTCTTAGGGAGGCAGAATTTGAGGTTGTTGGAGTACACTCCATCCTTCAAAACTGCCCCTTTCTGTTTCCAACTTTGTATTTCTTCAGGGGCAACTGCAGCCTGTTGTTCCCGTAGGATTTTTAGATCAGTTGGAAGAGTCTGCAAGGTAAATATGGGAGTTTCTTCGTTTCCGGACACTCTTCTGTCCACTTCCTGTGGTGCTCTTGCAGCTTGTTTTGCAGCTTGGTCAGCCAGATGGTTGCCCCTTGCTTCATCCGAATCCAACTTTCCATGTGCCTTTACCTTCAGAATGGCCACTTCTTTTGGAAGTAGGAGGGCATCCATCAGCTCTTTGATTGCAGAACTGTGTTTGACTGGTGTACCGACAGTGGTAAGAAATCCTCTTGTTTTCCAAATTAATCCGAATTCATGAGCCACGCCCAGTGCATATCTTGAGTCTGTGTAGATATTGGCGCGCTTCCCTTCAGAGATCTTGCATGCTGAAGTTAGGGCTTGTAATTCAGCTTCTTGTGCAGACATTGTTGATGGTAAAGATGATGACTTGATAATTTCACCTGTTGTGGTGACGGCATATCCTGTGTGATATTTTCCTTCTTCATCAGCATACCTTGAGCCGTTCACAAACAGGGTGAGGTCAGGATCTATTAGTGAATTCTCATGCACGGTTGGTAAATGTGTTGTTTCCATTTTCATCTGTTCAAAACAGTCATGGGGCACTTCTGGATCATAATCACGTGTTATGACCAAATCTTCAAATTCTTCTTCCAGAAAGTACCGTGGCCATGCTTTTATATGTTCAGTTGTTGGGTACTTGACAACGCCTCTTTCTTGGAGCTGTAGTTCATCCATGGTGGCCCATAGTTTTGCCATGGACCCGACATCACCCCATGACATTATCTTTGATTTGGTAACAGGGACATGTGGAATGGCTGTGTCCCAATGGTGATATAGATGTTCAAGTCCAGGTGGTAGTTGGACCAAAATCATACTGTTGCCTTCAGTATCGCAGTAAAAATCTTGTAGAGTGAGTTTTACCTCAACTAATTGATAGAGTTCATCTTCGTAATGAGGGTCAGGGTTAATGGTTGGTTTGTACCACATGGTGCAGAAAGCATATTCTGGCCCGTCACAAAAGGGTAAATTGGAGTGCATTAATTTAGTAGTGTGGTTAAGAAGTAGGACATAGCCTTCATCCATGACAAATCCATAGTAGCTACCCCCCTCAGGGAGTGGCAGAAGAGTGGACGGATTCAAAACCTGACATCGTTGAAGGGTAACTTTGTCAGGTAACAGGAGATGACATTGGAGACGAAGGTGTCTGGCAGGGGTAACATGTTTGAGTTGGACCTGGTTAATTATGGTAGAAATATCATGAGGTGCTAAAACAGAAAGAGGGTGGCCAAGAACCAGGTCCCCAGTGCTGTTAATGAGTTCTTGAGCGGCAAAAACAGCTCGAAGGCAAGAGGGGGTTACTCTAGCCACAATGTCCAGTTGGCAAGAGAAGAAGCCAATAGGCCTTTGGCGTCCGCCAGGACCATGGGCTTGAGTGAGGACTCCTGTAGCGTGGCCTTGTCTTTCAGACACAAATAATTTGAAAGGTTTGGTGTAGTCTGGTAGGCCAAGGGCGGGAGCAGAAGCAATAGCACGTTGGAGAGTATAGAAGTTGTCATGTGCTTCAGAGGACAGACAGAACGGGTCTGATTTGAGAGCATCATACAAAGGTTGCATGAGTAGGGAGGCCTCAGGGATCCATGCTCGGCAGTAAGATATAAGGCCTAGAAAGGTGTGGAGGGACTTTGGAGTTCTTGGAGGGGGAATGGTCAAAACCGCTCTTACACGATCACGGATGAGGTGTCTAGTGCCATGAGACAGGCAATGGCCTAGAAAGATTACAGTAGGCTGACAAAATTGAAGTTTGATAAGAGATGCCTTACACCCCTGATCTGCAAGATAACAATGGAGATCCAGAGAACATTTTTCTGCCGTGGGGATGTCATCTCCACAAAGGAGCAGGTCGTCAACATATTGGAGCAGGACAACCTCAGGGTGGTCAGATTGCCATGGATCAAGGATGGAAGACATTGCCTTTGCAAACTGACTTGGCGAATTTTGTGCCCCTTGGGGCATAACAGTCCATGTGTATTGTTGTTTCTCGTGTGTGAAGGCAAACAGGTACTGACAGGTGGAGTCCAGAGGGACACTGAAAAAGGCATTGGCCATGTCAATCACTGTGAAGTATTTGGCAGAGGGTGGAACATCAGAGAGGATTAGGCACAATCGGGGTGTCCAGAACCGTGGCCTCATTTACAGCCCGAAGATCCTGGACCATCCTGTACTTCTCAGGTTCACCCTTGGGTGTCCTCTTCTTCACAGGGAACAATGGGGTATTACATGGTGATTCGCACTTGACAAGAGCACCTTTAGCTAGTAGTGCTTGGACTTGTTTCGTGATGGCTGCAGCTTGCGCTGGTTTCAGACTTTCTAGGTAATTTTGCTCCTGGAATTAGCTTTACCATCACAGGTGGGACTTTAAGATGACCTATGTCCTCTGGGCCTGAAGACCATAGCTTCTCGGGAACACCTTTCATTAGAAATTCTGGAAAATTGTCCCTCAGGGCCTTTGCATCCCCATGGGGTTCTTCTAGATGAAGCATCAAAGGCAGGGAACGCAAGGCTGAGGTGTCCGATTCGGACAGGGGAGAAGATAGTTCCACCTGGCCGTCTGGTGTAAAGGTGATGGATGCCTGTAGGCGGGAAAGGACATCAGCACCTAACAGGTTTATAGGGCATGTTGAAGACACCACAAATCGGGAAAGCAGACTGGGGTAGTTGCCAACCTGTAAAGGAGTAGTTAAAGGACTATGTCTCGGGAGGCCATCTACACCAACACAGGAGACATCAATATTGGAAAGGAATGAAGAATCAGGCAGGTCTTGTTCTCTCAGAACACTTCGGGCTGCACCTGTGCCAACAAGGAATGTGGTAGGGTGACCTTCAATAGGTAAAGTCACAGTGGCTAGTGGCCCCCCTTGTTCCCCTGAAGACACTGCCATGACAGGGGTTAATGACACAGGCTTGCCAGTTTCCTAATCTTCTTGAACTGAATCATGTAAGGGAGGTTTCGGAGCCTTTGTTGTATGTTTAGGCTTAGTCACCTCCTCGTCTGTAGATGGTTTTCGGTATTTCCTGGGCTACAGAGAGAGGGAGAAGGAATACTTATTTGAAGGAGTTTAGCCTATAAGGAAAAAAGATTGCATGGCATAATGGTCGCATATGGTGGCCATATTGGAAGGGGAAAACATAAGTAGCAAGTTTAACATCCATATTGGGAGGAGGGGGGGGGATTTGAAAAAGTATAAAATTAGCCTTTTTAGACAAGAGATAGAACAATTGGTAGAAAATTAATAAAAAAAAAAAGAAACACAGCCATATCTGCTAAACAGTGACATTCAAAAACATATTAAAAACGGATTCTACAGAAAATTAAAAATATCAAAATCAGCATTTAAACCTTCTGGTACTAAAGTTCTCAAGTTAAAAACCCACTGCATCTCATTCTTTTCCAGAATCTTTTTCATATCACCTCCATGCCATGGCATAGTACATTTTTGTATGCCAGTAAATTTTAAACATCCTGGAGTGTTTTGATGTTTTAAAAAATGTTTTGATACAGTGTGGTTTAAGTATCCTTTTGTTATGTTTTGGCTATGTTCTGATATTCGTGTTGTTAGACTTCTATAGGTCATGCCTACGTATTGGAGGCCACATGGGCACTCCAACAGATAAATAACATTACTAGAATTACATGTAGGTTTTTTTAGTGATGTTCGAAGTGAAGTTAGTGGTTTTATTTTGCACTAGCCACGGGGTAATTTTACATACAATGCACTTTCTGCATTTATAAAAAACCTTTGACATTTGATAACTTAGAGGATTTAGATGTATTATTCTTAGTAAAAAACAAATGTGAGAATATTTTTTAAATTGGGGGCACCTCTAAATATAATATTTGGTTTGGTGGGTAGATTTAAAAAAAAAAATAATAATAATAATCTTGTTGTAAAATGTTCCAGTGCTTAAAATTATAATTTTAACTTCTTTATTTTTGTTATTAAAATTAAATATGATTGGAACAGAAGTGTTCTTCTTTATATCTTAGAAGGTTGTTTCTTTCTTTTGATTTGACATTTTTAATAATAGACTCTATTTATCTTCAAAGACAGGGTACAGCTATGGGAACTAGGTTCGCCCCCAGTTATGCCAACCTCTTCATGGCTGACTTGGAAAATCAAATACTTAGAAAGCTAATTTTGTTGGCTATACTAGGCCCAGCAAAGTACATTAGGGGACACGTCTTAAGGATAATATTCACTACAGAATATACACTAAAAATATCCTCAAAAAAAGACAAGAAGGGCAGGGCCGAACCGCCGAGCTGGACGGTCGCACACGAGTTTAGCTCCTGCTACACATCCACAATTATACACCCAAAACATGGCAAACAACCTAATAACAAACCGCCAGCACGGGTATTCAATGCCATGGAGACACCGGATCCAGGGAGAGGCTGGCTAGTAGAGCTACAGGCCCCTGGAAGCGAGGCCCTCGACGACCGAGTGGGGGCCTATGCCGGCGGTGAGAGGGACAGACGGCCGCTGCCCCTCTATCCTGCCTAATGGTGCCAAATCGGAAGCAGAGACGCGTGTGGACTCGGCCCTGTTCCCCCCTATGGACCAGTGGGGGTGATCCCGGTCCTCACCCAGAGGCTATGCATCCAGGGCCCAAAGATGGGGCCATCACGCCCGAGCGCCTGAACGCACCACCCAAGATGGCGGATGCCATGTACGCCAAGACCGGCGGAGGTGACTACTCCATCGTGGAGAACAAGGCCTCCAAAAATGAGTCCAGGGGGCAGAAAGAACTCAGGCCCATCATACCAAGCACAGCAGCCCCGCGAGCAACCACCCACCCGCCCTCCTCACGAGCTGTATCATGGACAAGCAACGGCAGAGGCCTAGCCGGATCCATAATGGCTGCTGCACTGGCACACACCGAACACTACTCACCCATGCCAGCGACTGCCGTCCCTGCAACAGGACAAGGTATTCCCGCGACGGGGCCGACCGCATACCCACCCTGCACGCATCATACAGCGGCCAAGAAGAGGATCCCACGGGGCCCCCCAGCACATAGATGCATCAATCAGCCTCCAAACATCCTCCCTAATGGACACTCACCTCCGGGCGTCCAGAGAGGGCACACTTGGCTAGCTGGGGAGACAGCCCATGGGTCACCTACAAGAAATATGAAGACACCCCTGGAGCGGCACTACCCGACCACCAATGGACACCCGCACCCGGCCACACCGACACAGTAGATCGGGCATCGGTTAAGCACAGACCCGAGACAAGGCCTTGGGAGCATAAACAACCCAAGAACTCTGAACCAGCCAGGATGATATACCTCTGCTATACTACTACTCGTAGACTATAATTTCTTACCAACGTGTTTATATCTTAATCTTTCCAGTGTGATATATCGTTTAGCATATATATAGGCATGCTTCCAGTCACCTAACTCATTTATGTACTCATACTCAGAAAGACATGCAATCTTATATAGGATAAATGTATGATTATTTAGACTAGATGTCACTGTATATAATGCATGTCCCTCTCTCAAGCATAGACAAGCATAGCTGAGCATAATCAAACCAACTTCGAGAAACAAACGATGACACTCGCCATGAACCCTCATCTTAAGCTACCGAGTTAAACGTGTTCATAATTTATATTTGCACTGCACACTCAAATTTAAGAGAATTTTACCTCGCATGTCATGTTTACTCACTGTCTTTACCTCCTCTAACAAAATCTAAAAAATGTGCTGTTTACTCATATGCCACGTTAAGTCTATTATGCCTGTTACTACACTGCATGTGAATGCTATTGTGGCTGAGCAAGCCTATTGTTATACTATGCACAACACAAAATAAAGAATAAACAAAACAAAAAAGACAAGAAAAGAGACTGAGTATGGCAAAGATAAAGAAAAGAAATTAGCTTCTTTATTTTCCCCTTAAACTTATAAATAAAGAGAAGAACTTATGCAAATCCCCTGCACAGGAATTGTCTCCCCTGAGTGATGGTGATGGTGAATCCATTGGCGGATCCAGGGGGGGGGCAACGGGGCAATTGCCCCCCCCGAGATTCTCCCCTGCCGGCTAGTGCAGGGCTGACATTGCCCAAGTGCCAGCCCTGCATTGTGCCTGCAGACCGGGAGGGAGATCAGTGATCAGTGATCTCCCTCCCCGGTCCGCAGGCACATTACTGACAGCCGACCGGCAGGGGAGGGAGAGAGGACCTGGGAGCTGTTACCAGCAGCTCCTCCGGGTCCTCCTCTCGCGAGATTTGGAGCGTTGCCGCGGTTACCACGGCAACGCTCCAAATCTCGCGAGAGTGAACTCTAGCCCTGGAGCGCGGGCTAGAGTTCACTGGAACCACTGGACCACCAGGGATTCCCCACTGGGACCACCAGGGATCCAGAAATGTCCCCCCTCCTCCTCAATAAAGGTAAGAAGGGAGGGGGGACATAATATATTTTATTAAATACATTTTTTTTATTTTTTTATTAAAAAGCCTCCCTTCCCTCCTCCCCTCCCCCATACACACTGCCCCCATACACACTGCCCAACATACACTGCCCCCATACACACACTGACCCCATACACACTGCCCCACATACACTGCCCCCATACACACTGCCCCCATACACACTGCCCAACATACACTGCCCCCATACACACTGCCCCCATACACACTGCCCAACATACACTGCCCCCATACACACACTGACCCCATACACACACTGACCCCATACACACACTACACACACTGACCCCATACACACACTGACCCCATGCACACACTGACCCCATACACACTGACCCCATGCACACACTGACCCCATACACACACTGACCCCATACACACACTGACCCCATACACACACTGACCCCATACACGCACTACACACACTGTCCCCATACACACACTACACACACTGTCCCCATACACACACTGTCCCCATATAAACACTGACCCCATACACACACTACACACACTGACCCCATACACACACTGACCCCATACACACACTACACACACTGACCCCATACACACACCATACACACACTACACACACTGACCCCATACACACACTGACCCCATACACACACTACACACACTGACCCCATACATACACACACTGACCCCATACATACACACACTGACCCCATACATACACACACTGACCCCATACACACAAACACTGCCCCCATACACACAAACACTGCCCCCATACACACAAACACTGCCCCATACACACAAACACTGCCCCCATACACACACTGTCCCCATACACACACTGTCCCCATACACACACTGTCCCCATACACACACTGTCCCTATATACACACTGTCCCCATACACACTACACACACTGACCCCATACACACACTGACCCCATACACACACTGACCCCATACACACACTGACCCCATACACACACTGACCCCATACACACACTACACACACTGACCCCACACACACTGCCCCCATACATACACACACTGCCCCCATACACACAAACACTGCCCCCATACACACAAACACTGCCCCCATACACACAAACACTGCCCCCATACACACAAACACTGCCCCCATACACACACTGCCCCCATATACACACTGTCCCCATATACACACTGTCCCCATATACACACTGTCCCCATACACACACTTCCCCCTTACACACACTGACCCACAAACACTGCCCCACATACAAACACTACACACACTGACCCCATACACACACTGCCCCCACAAACACTGCCTCCATACACACACTGCCCCACAAACACTGTCCCCATACAATGCTGTCCCACAAACACTGTCCCCATACACACTGCCCCACAAACACTGCCCCATACACATACTGCCCCGCACACACTGCACACCTATACACACACAGTGCCCTACACACCCTGCTGCCCCCCCATACACACATTGCCCCAAACACACACACACGACCCCCCCATACACACAGTGCCCCCCATACACACACTGCCCCACACAGACATACAGTGCCCCCCCATACACACACTGCCCCACACAGACATACAGTGCCCCCATACACACACTGCCCCCTAACACACACACTGCCACCCTTACGCACTCACACTCACTTCACCGCTCACACACACACTGCACCTTTCACACACACTTCACCCCTAACACACACCACTTCTCCAATGCCCTATATCCCAGCAGACCCCAGGTAAGTTGTCAAACTGTTCTTAAACGGTATGACTACTTACTCCGGGGTGGGATCCTGGCACTACTGGCACCATAACTACTACACTGAGCTGTAATGGTTATTGTGCTAGGATTATTTTTTTTTAAATAATCTACAAGTGCCCCTCCCGAGATCAGGCTCTGGATCCGCCACTGGGTGAATCTGAGGGTATATCTACTCAATTAGAGGGGGGGGGGGGGGCTGATAGAGGCACTCAATTAACACCGGAATATCTCCAGCTCTGTTTAGATGCCCAATTGGACCAATTTAAAAAGATACTGGATTATCATTTTGATGAATTTAATGTAAGGTTGGAGTCAATTGGGGGTAGGACAAAAGCAAACGAGGAACAAATAGAACATCTAGAATTTGATCTTAAAGTGGATAATGCTCAGATTCAAGATGTAAAGGGGAAAGTTGTATCCTGTAGTCAAAAATAACTGATAGTGAGGACAGAATGCGCAGAAAGAATATTCGGATAAGAGGTGTATCTGATAAAATTAAACAAACAGATCTGCCAAGCTATCTCCTCAAATTATTTAAAGTGATGGGGATCTCTGAAGCCCAGGATGAAGCAATTATAGTGCGGGTGCATAGAACTTTTAAGCTAAGCAAAATAAAGGAAGATCTTCCCAGAGATATAATTGTACGGATATCATCATTTTGTTTGTTTTTTACTGAAATTCTGAGAGAAAAGCAGATCAAATATAACTGGGGGTTTCCCCTAAAAATCTATGTCAGATTCAGTGATAGAACGTATATTATTAACTCTATGGATGAGGCCAAAGGGTGGGTGTCAAAACAATTTAGCAGGAGTGCAGTAACGTCGACTTTCATTTCTGATATTAGCTAAGAAGGATATTGAGGGGTATTGTAATATGCAAGGAGGACCTGGGAGGTTTTTTTTTAAGAATTCATTCTAGACACAAAAGTATTGAATTTAATTTATTAACAAAGGGATTAATAACTTTGGTTAAGAGTTGTAGTGGTTTCACAGAGGGAAAGAGTGTCTATGCGGAATATAAAATATAAAATGTTAACAGAGTGATTTACAAAATGATGTTGATGTTGAATGTGGGAGACATTGAGGTTTGTCACTGATTTGTAAGTGTCTGTTTTTTTAGTATATAAGTATGAGTCAAGGTCAAGTTTAGAATAAGAGGCGTGTCACTACACTAAAGAAATTTCTTTCACTACTGTTTTTTGTTTTGTTTTTTAAAGAGAGTTTGATTAAGGGTTAGTTTTGAAAATGGCACTACTATTTTAGCAAAATTTATATTTTTAATAAGGCATTAAGGTTATGCTTGATAATGCTGTGAATTACTTCACTTTGAGCGCCACTTCAAAGTTCATTTTTGTGGTTAGGGAAAAAAAACAATTCACAAAGGTGAATAATTAGGAATTTATTTTGATTAGGGGGTGTTGCTATAAATTGATCATCTCTCCCTCTCCTCTCCCTGATCCATGATTAGGAAAAGCTCCCCCTTCAATATATCTAGTAAGAATTACACCCGACAAGGTCTTTCTCTAGGGACACGAAGGATGTAGTTTGGATGCATCTGTGGGATAGAGATCCATAATATAGATTTGGATCAAGGGGCTGCTTGCAAGAGCGGATTTTACGTTGAATGTTGATTGGTGTGGGTTTGATGCAACCTCTAGTCTCTGTCAGGCGGTCTCCTTGTCGACTCAGTTGCGTACACACAATCCATGGGGCCCCGGTACGAAACTGCTCTGTGCCCCCCCCCCGCCTCTCTCCCCTTCCATCCCCCGATCCGTGGGCCCCCCGACACATACATAGACACAAACACATACACACAGACAGACACACACACCCCTGACAGACACATACATACACACACACACACACACACACATACAGAGACACACACACACAGATACAGACACACATAGAGGCAGAGACACACACATACAGAGACACATACCCACAGACACACACACACACACACAGATACATACAGACACACACACACAGAGATACATACAGACACACACATACAGTGACACACACACATACAGAGACACACACAGACACAGATGCACACACATACAGAGACACAGACACACACACATACATACAGAGACACACACACATACACAAAATGTTTACTGTTTCCTACCTTCTGTGACTTTCCCTGGGGTCCAATGGGGGCTAAGTCTGATGGGAGTCAGAGTTCCCAAGAAATAAATACCAAATGTTAATAAAAATTGCAAGTATAAACCTGTGTTCTTTTATATCAATTTATACAGAGACGAATGACCTTTCACTCATGGAATTGTACAATGAGTTAATGTAAGTATTTTTCTTTGTTTTACTAAATAGTTAAGTCTGAATATAAATATGGTTATATACAAGAACATATTGTAATTAATTAAGCCTTTAGGGAATAAAGGTTTGAGAAATCTCTTTATATCATTACATGTACAAGTCAGAAGTCAATAAATACAAAAAAAAAACAAGTCTTGCGCTCAAGCTCCCACTACTCTTGGGCGCCAGCCAAGACCATAGTACACATCAGCCCCAATACATAAAGTACAAAACCAAAGAAAAAAAGTTACCTGTGCTCTTTCCCAAATCCCAATGTGTATTTAAACAAATGGTGGTTATTTAGTTACTCCAATGGCCGTTAGAGGGAATGCCCACCTGCCACGTCAAGGCAAACTTCTTAGGTGGGTCCTAGACTAACCAATCACCTTGCTTTCTTGAGCTTCTGGCAAAGATATCTCTAATGAGACAGAGAGGGGTATTTTTTATTTACATCCCTACATACTTATTAACCCTTAAAGGTGTATGTAGGGGTGTATATATGAAAAATACCCCTCTCTGTCTCATTAGAGATATCTTTGCCAGAAGCTCAAGGAAGCAAGGTGAATGGTTAGTGTAGGACCCACCTAAGAGGTTTGCCTTGACGTGGCAGGTGGGCATTCCCTCTAATGGCCATTGGAGTAACTAAATAACCATTTGTTTAAATAAGTCAATAAATGGTTAATGAAATATAATTATCAGTCATATCTATACATGTATTGTCATATTGCCTATGGAATTATTGTTGACTTTTTAAATTAACTTTACCTTTATTATGTCTTAAACAATATAATGAGATACAAAAGTAAAAAAAAAAGGGAAAAACACCTATTACACACGTCATAACGATCACACAGCTCAATACTTATTTAGCTCCAAGAATTGAGACAAGAATCTCTCATAGCATACATTTGTATCACAGAGGCCAATTAACAATGAAAATTTGCCCCTAAAGGATTGACAAATAAATTAAAAATGAAATTTGAGTAAATTTAAATCATTTACATTTTTACATATTCTTGAACTGCAATCTATACATGAAGTTTCTGTTTTGTCCTATTTTACTGTATTATTTTTCAGTCCAAGTTTCCTTAAATAATTAGGTTGCCTTATTTAGAATTGGTATATTAAATTGCTTTCATTATTTTCCAGGTTCAGCAACAAGATCTTTACAGAGAGCCCGAATCACTCTAAGCAGTATATTCAATACATAATCATTACTGCTATGTATTATTATGAGAGGAATGATGTATAATATGAAGCAATGTATTACACAATTTTTCATTTTTTTATACAATAAAGTTAGTATGATGTAAGAATGTTATGGAAAAAAATTCAGCTGCTTAATGCGTAAGTGAAGTTTGCAATAAGCCAAATTTCCATTAGATGGCAGTGTTTTCACCATAAATAAAATCAATTCTTTAAAACCATTTAATACTTAAAATATTATTAGAAATTATATAAATTTGTTACATAATATGAACTACTATGAGTTTTAATCTCAAAATGACATAACTTTTGGGATGGCTTCACTTTGAATCCTACATAAGGATAAGATGGGATAAGAAAGGAACTGAGACTAGTCTCTAACCATGCACAGATGGCTTCAGCTGCGCTCATTACACGGTCTGCCTTGAGGAGGCAGCCACCCTCTTTGGGGATGGAATGGTTCCTTTCACAGGCACACTCATCTCTAAGCGCAGCCTACTCTCTTGCCTGCCTATATCTAGTGCAGGCAGTATTAGAAAAGGGGCATTCCCAAAGACATTAAGGCAACATATCTCTGCCAATATGTTACTCATCTAAACTGCTACTGGAAACTAACAGCAAGGACTTAACAGTTGTAGCCTCAACTACCAGGCTGTGTCTACTATAAATCAAACTACAAGGCACAGACATAGTGGGTAGAAAAGGCCACAGCCATTTTTATTTCTTAAAAGAGTCATTGCCTTCAATTACATTAAAGGACCACTATAGTGTCAGGAAAACATACTCATTTTCCTGGCTCTATAGGGTCTCTAGATAGGGTCTCTAGATACTATCTGTGCCTTGAAACCAGTCCCACTGAACATCCTCCTGGTAGGTCTCAGATACCTCCGCACATTTACTGCCTAAGCCGCTGCCGAAGTCCCCAGCCAACAGCGTCCACCCTATGGCACATCCTCCTGTTCCTTCCGACATAGCGGTCCTCCACCTCTCCTGGGTGCTTGGTGCAGACCCTCGACTGCCACCTGAGCCAGAGCCTGACTTGTACGGCACCCTTGCTCAGGGCCGCCATCAGGGGGTGACAACCGTGACGGTTGTCACGGGCCCGGCGGTCCTGGGGGGCCCGGACTGCTTTGGCAGTCCAGGGCCCCACAATTACTTTCTGCACATATATATAGCGATCATCGCTATATATATGTGCAGCCGCGGGCCCCCCGGCTCCCTATACTTGCAGAGGGGGCCCAGCGGACTGCAGAAGCACTTTCCAGCATTTCCCTCGCTCTAACTCCCGCGAGACGTGCGGCCGTTAGAGCGTTGCCATGGCAACGCTCCGCGCGGCGCGCACACCACATCTCGCGGGAGTGAGAGCAGGAAATGCTGTAAAGTGCTTCTGCAGTCCGCTGGGCCCCCTCTGCAAGTATAGGGAGCCGGGAGGCCCACAATTCCACCTGACCGGACCACCAGGGATCAAAGGATCTTCCCCCCTCCCTGAACCAGGTAAGAAACAGGGAGGGGGGAATAACAAAAATACATTTAAATTACTATTACTACATTTACATGCATACACTACTAAACACATACACACACTGCATTCATTACACTGACACACACTGCATTCACTACACTGACACACACACACTGCATTCACTACACTGACACACTCTGCCTTCATTGCACTGACACACACTGCATTCATTACACTGACACACACTGCATTCATTACACTGTCACACACTGCATTCATTACACTGACAGACACACTGCATTCATTACACTGACACACACTGCATTCATTACACTGACACACTCTGCATTCACTACACTGACACACACTGCATTCACTACACTGACACACACTGCATTCACTGCACTGACACTCACTGCACTAACACACACACACTGCATTCACTGCACTAACACACTGCATTCACTGCACTAACACACACTGCATTCACTGCACTAACACACACACACTGCATTCACTGCACTAAAACACACACTGCATTCACTGCACTAACACACACACTGCATTCACTGCACTAACACACACTCTTCATTCACTACACTAACACACACTCTGCATTCATTACACTGACACACACTCTGCATTCACTGCACAAACACACACTGCACTAACACACTCACTGCATCCACCGCACTGACACACACACTGCATCCACCGCACTGACACACACACTGCATCCACCGCACTGACACACACACTACATTCACTACACTGACACACACACTGCATTCACTGCACTGACACACACTGCACTAACACACACACACACTGCATCCACTGCACTGACACACAATGCATCCACTACACTGACACACACTGCATTCACTACACTGACACACACTGCATTCACTACACTGACACACACACACTGCATTCACTACACTGACACACACTCTGCATTCACTGCACTAACACTCACTGCACTAACACACACTGCATTCACTGCCCTAACATACACACTGTATCCACTGCACTAACACACACTCTTCATCCACTACACTAACTTACACTCTTCATCCACTACACTAACACACATACTGCATTCATTTGGGGGGAGGCAGGCCGGCCGGGCAGGGAGGGGGGGCCCAGACTTTGTGCTTTGTCAGGGGCCCCAAAATTTCTGGTGGCGGCCCTGCCCTTGCTCCCCGCCATGGTCCTCTCCCAGGCAGCATCACTGGCCAGCTTTGCTTGTCCCTGCAACGACACCTCCCAGCTTCCTCCGCACCCAGGCTCACATGTAGGAAAACCCAGCTGCGAGCTGCAGCTGAGCCGCAGGTCTCACCTCCACCAGGCTCACCGGGACTCAAGCACTGCGGTGGCTGTGTCTGTCAGGCAGGCTATGATCCTGGTCTCCCTGCCGACTCCATATCCTCCACAAAGTGGCCCAGCTCCTGCTTGGTCCAAGCCACTATCCGTTGACATGCCGCTGTCTGGATCCCTTCCAGCAGCTGCTCCACTGCACATCCTCTCCATAGTGTCTTCAGACAGCTCTGGGATGCTGCCCCTTAAGTCTCCTGACTGAGAGTATAACCATCTTCCCTCTCAGATGATTCCTACAGCTCTGATTTCACCTCACTGGTACTGTGATAGGATGCAGGACTGGAACACTAGAACACTCTGGGTACTTCCAGTCTTTTCCAGTCAATCAGGAACCACACAGCACCATCCTGTGTTCCCTGCACACAGCACCATGCTGTATTCTCTGCACATAGTGCTGGATTGTCAGTGTACTGCTTGGATGTAAGCAGAGAACACACTAAAGACAGCAGGCTTACTTCTGGCCTAGAGCCTGGGAGGATAGGCTCAAGTCACACACGCAGGGGTATTTAAAGACAATACCAGGCTTCTTCTATAGTAGTGTCCAGGTGCTCAGAAAAAAAGAGACAAAAATGGGACAGACTCCTAGTGTATTACCCTTTCAAATGTATATCTCATATCAAATAGGTGCAAATAATTGCTCACCTTGTTGAGAGCCAAAGGGAACTGGGCTCTCAGTATAATAAACACTGTGCCTTTAAGACAACTCTTCTTTAAAAGCAGGATGAAGATGCTGCAGCACATAGGACTCAATTTAAAAAGTAAAGACACTTTATTATAAACAAACATAAAATATAATAAAATACCATCTAATAATGGTTCTTATAAAAGTCCTTCCTGTCCGAGACGCGTTTCGCCTTATCTCCAAAAGGCTTTCTCAATCGGTATCCTGCTACTCGTTATCTTCCTAACTTATACCCGGAAATCCACTCTGATTGGCGCCTCCGATTCTCAATTAGTATTACCGTCCGTCCTAATAAGGAAGAACGTTCCGGTTCAGCTGTAGCTGGTTCTCCTATGAACTGAAGTGACGTATCGGAGTGGCCGCAAACGTCACTTCCGGTGACCGCAATCATCATCTATTGTACTGGCAACTGCCAGAGAAATCCATCTATGTACCTGGCAAAACTTATCGGTATCCAGTAGTGGATATTTGCGGTATATAAGAATAAAGTAGAGAAAAATAGTACAATGCAATATAAGCACTACTAAAGACAGTGATTGTAGTGAAATATATATACAAATACTTAGCTTGATTGTTACAATGCAGCCTCCCAAGATCGTTACCCAGAGAAGACGACCTTTTCATATAACCACAAACACTACAACAAACTGCGGGATACGGCTGATAATTCTAAAAGGAACATACAAAATACACAAAAATAGTGAAGTACAGTTAACACATCTCATGCGCTATATATAAATGCACTCACAAGATAACGGAGAATAAATCGCTCATAAGGTGCCTCCCCCGGTGGATATGGGGGGCTGGTAATCCCTTGATTCCTCGTTGGATTTCTTAATAATACTCAGGACTTCAAATGGGTAGTAGTAGAAAAAAAGATGCATTTATTGATAAAAGGTGAAAGATCACCATCAATAAAATATATTAAAATAAATGAAAAACGGTATGGTCCTACGCGTTTCGTTCTATAAAGAACTTCCTCAGGGACCGTATATGAAAATAAAAACAATATACAATCATAACAGGTAAGAAATGCATCCTATTCCCACCCTCCCCTAGTCCTCTTTAAATAGGGCTACTCCCTATGTCCATTGGTGGTTCCATGGGTGGTACCCAGTGTCCGTCGCTTGATTGGTCCTGTAGGTGGATAATACAGCTGTTTCCCATTTTCCTCATTTTGCTGGCGATCGAATTTGGCGCGTTCGGCTGACCGGAACCGGAAGTGTAGATCATATTGCACTTCCGCGTTCCATATGCGTTCCATGTGCGTTCCACCTTCATTCTATTACGATCTCATAGTGTGATCACAAAAATCAACAGACAACAAAATATTCTATCTACTGAGAGGAAAAAAGGTGTTAATAACTTCATTTACAACACATTTGGTCTATAATTCAGATCATAATAAATCACCATCCTTAAGCTGTCTGTAAACAGTGGTGCAGAATATTTAAAGGGTGAAATGTGTATAGCAAACACATTCCTTTATAATATGTATAATACAATCTCCCAAAGATATATCTCATATTGATTCAATGTGTAATGTGCATAATAGAAATATATTATATATTATATATCACTAATGTGATGTGTGTTAAAGAACTAAATTAGAATAAAAATAAATATGCAATGTTCCTATGAATAATCTCCAATATTGGATGGAGTGACACATATACCTGATATCCTAATTAATTGTAATATAAACATATTGGACCTTTTATTTCATTTAGTAACTACAAAATTATTAATATAAAGAAAAAAATCAAATGTTCCCAAAAAGTTGTGTATATAAATACAATTGAACCTCCAAATTCCAAGGAAGTCCAACGATTACACATACTCAATGTGATGAATATGTCGACTATATATAATTAATGTTTTATAATAAAATCACAATGATCCAAAGAAATATATATATAAATGGAAATAAATATGTGAAGACAGAAAATTATATAAACCATATAAATCCTAATCCAGAAAACATACTAAATCAATCCCTATGTTAAGGCCTTGTGGCTCTAGGGTATTCAACCTATGTATCCAAAAGGTTTCCCTCTGTGATAATTTTTGAACCCTATCCCCTCCTTGCCAGAATGGAGACACTCTTTCAATACCCATAAACTTAAATTCCTTGAAAGAAAATAATGGACAATTGGAACAATGAACTGGAACTGAATGGGTTGTTAGTTTTTTCCTAATGTTATTTAGGTGTTCTAATATTCTAACCTTCAGAATCCTTTTCGTGCGTCCCACATACTGTTTGCCACACGGACATTGCAGCAGATGGACTACATAGTCCGTGTGGAAACTAATCTCAGATTTCACCTTAAAAACATCCCCCGAGATATTACTATGAAAGACCTTGGTTTTAAACAATGATGTGGTAGTACAAGCCTTACAAGTTCCACATCCCCTAAATGAACCAGAAGTTGAAGAAAAATTAATATTCTGCTGTTTAATAGCATAACTAGGAGCTAATAGATTCTTGAGATTCTTATTCTTTTTATAGATCACCAGCGGGCGGTCGGATATAGACCCTCCCAAAACTGGGTCCTGCAGCAAAATGGGCCAGAATTCTTGTAAGCTCTTTTTAATTTTATAGTGGTCAGTGTTGTACTGAGTTATAAAAGATGATTTAAAGTTTGAGTTTTTTTTTAATCAAATTGTGTTTATCCTCTAACAGGGAGTTACGTTGTAGTGAACCAATGGAACGGATTTCTTTATCCAATGAATTTTTATTGTAACCTCTATCGTTGAGTTTTTTCTTTATGTGTAGTAAATTAGAACAATTCCGCCTCACGCGTGTAAACTGGCTTCTGGCTATGCCCCGTAGCCATGGTTTATGGTGGCAGCTTTGTTGGTGTACAAAGCCATTGCCATCAGTCGGTTTGAAAAACCACCTAGTTTGTATTTGATCTTGATCACAAAAGAGGACAAGATCCAAAAAATGGATTTCATATTTGTTCCATTCTGGGGTAAAAAAACAGATTATACTGGTTCTCATTAAGATAACAAACAAAATTCTGAAAAGCAACCGAAGACCCCTTCCAAATAATAATAACATCATCAATGTATCGCCGCTGTAGGACCAGGCTCTCCCTCAAGCTATGCCCAGACCACACGAAAAGTTCTTCCCATCTTCTCATGTAGGTGTTGGCATAGCTGGGGGCGAACCTGGTACCCATGGCAGTCCCAGTGATCTGTAAATGATAATCACCATTAAAGAAAAAATAATTGTGATCCAAAATAAATTGAACTGAAGAAAAAATAAACTCCCTATGATTAGTGTTGTCGCGAACCCGAAATTTTCGGTTCGCGAACGGCGAACGCGATCTTCCGCAAATGTTCGCGAACCGGCGAACCGCGCGAACCGCCATTGACTTCAATGGGCAGGCGAATTTTAAAAACAACAGGGACTCTTTCTGGCCACAATAGTGATGGAAAAGTTGTTTCAAGGGGACTAACACCTGGACTGTGGCATGCCAGAGGGGGATCCATGGCAAAACTCCCATGGAAAATTGCACAGTTGATGCAGAGTCTGCTTTTAATCCATAAAGGGCAGAAATCACCTAACATTGACACCTGTCCTCAAAGCCCAGCCCTGATACACACTGACACAGAGCAGAATAGAGACTGTTCCCCCTACATAGGGTCACTTGGCAGATATGGATTGACACCTGTCCTCAAAACCCCTGATACACATTGACACAGAGCAGAATAGGGACTGTTCCCCCTACATAGGGTCACTTGGCAGATATGGATTGACACCTATCCTAATGATCCCTGATACACACTGACACAGAGCAGAATAGAGACTGTTCCCCCTACATAGGGTCACTTGGCAGATATGGATTGACACCTGTCCTCAAAACCCCTGATACACACTGACACAGAGCAGAATAGAGACTGTTCCCCCTACATAGGGTCACTTGGCAGATATGGATTGACACCTATCCTAATGATCCCTGATACACACTGACACAGAGCAGAATAGGGACTGTTCCTCCTACATAGGGTCACTTGGCAGATATGGATTGACACCTGTCCTCAAAACCCCTGATACACACTGACACAGAGCAGAATAGGGACTGTTCCCCCTACATAGGGTCACTTGGCAGATATGGATTGACACCTGTCCTCAAAACCCCTGATACACACTGACACAGAGCAGAATAGAGACTGTTCCCTGTCCACAGAGACCATGATACACACTGACACAGAGCAGAATAGAGACTGTTCACCGTCCACAGAGACCATGATACACACTGACACAGAGCAGAATAGAGACTGTTCCCCCTACATAGGGTCACTTGGCAGGTATGGATTGACACCTGTCCTCAAAGCCCCTGATACACACTGGGGGGAGCTACTGTCCTCCCCAACCCCTGCACGGTGGGTGGGGGCCATAAATCACAATGGGGTGACCTACTGTCCTCCCCCCCTCGGCCCCCACCCCTGCGCGGTGGGTGGGGGGCATAAATCACAATGGGGGGGCCTACTTTCCTCCCCCCCGGCCCCCATCCCTGCGCGGTGGGTGGGGGGCGTAAATCACAATGGGACGGACCTACTGATAGGAGTGGAGTATTGTTCATATCAGTTTAATACCTTCCGCGTCTCCTATCAGTGGACGTGTAAATGGCAGAGATTTTTAATTGTTGAATCACCTCCCCTTTTTAGGCCAAGGTGGGAAGATGCTTAGACCACTGGTATATTGGTGCCATCTTGGAGGATTTTAATTTTTGGTTTGGTTTTTGAAGCCACAGTGCTGCACCAGTGGGCCTAAAAATTAGGCATGTACACATGCCTGAAAAATTTGGTATTGTTGCAGCCGCTGCTGTAGAAGCGGCCAGAAAAATTGATGTTTGTTTCACAGGCAGAAAGTGCCCTAAAACATGGCGGCTTGAACCCTAGTTGGTGGCGGATAAGTCACGCAAGTCAAACGTCATTCAGAGCTAAAATACAGCAGCGTGTGGACCATTTTTAGCCCAAGGCAGCTCATCCCATCAGGCCTTTTTTAAGTGAATGTATCGCCCAGTGTCAGTCCCTTCGGGATCCATCCCTCATTCATCTTAATAAAGGTGAGGTAATCTAGACTTTTTTGACCTAGGCGACTTCTCTTCTCAGTGACAATACCTCCTGCTGCACTGAAGGTCCTTTCTGACAGGACACTTGAAGCAGGCCAGAAGTTCTATCGCAAATTGGGATAGCTCAGGCCACAGGTCAAGCCTGCACACCCAGTAGTCAAGGGGTTCATCAGAGTGTCGATATCCTCAGAGTGTCGATATCTGCAGTTAAGGCGAGGTAGTCTGCTACCTGTCGGTCGAGTCGCTCTCTGAGGGTGGATCCCGAAGGGCTGTGGCGATGCATAGGACTTAAAAAGGTCCGCATGTCCTCCATCAACAACATGTCTTTAAAGCGTCCTGTCCTTGCCGGCGTGGTCGTGGGAGGAGGAGGAGGATGACTTCCACCTCTCCCCCAGTTAGATTCCCGTTGTGCTGTGACATCACCCTTATACGCTGTGTAAAGCATACTTTACACAGCGTGCATACTTTACACAGGTAACATTTCCGCCACTTTCTGCTTATACCGGGGGTCTAGTAGCGTGGACACCCAGTACAGGTCGTTCTCCTTCAGCCTTTTTATACGAGGGTCCCTCAACAGGCAGGACAGCATGAAAGACCCCATTTGCACAAGGTTGGATGCCGAGCTACTCATTTCCCGTTCCTCCTCCTCACTGATGTCATTGAAGGTATGTTCTTCCCCCCAGCCACGTACAACACCACGGGTACCAGATAGGTGACAACGAGCACCCTGGGATGCCTGTTGTGTTTGGTCTTGCTCCTCCTCCTCCTCCTCAAAGCTACAATCCTCCTCTGACTCCTCTTCCTCACAATCCTCTTCCAGCGTTGCCGCAGGTCCAGCAAGCGATGCTGATAAGGCTGTTTCTGGTGGTGATGGTGACCACAACTCTTCCTCTTCACGCTCATCTACAGCCTGATCCAGCACTCTTCGCAGGGCACGCTCCATGAAGAAAACAAATGGTATGATGTCGCTGATGGTGCCTTCGGTGCGACTGACTAGGTTTGTCACCTCCTCAAAAGGACGCATGAGCCTACAGGCATTGCGCATGAGCGTCCAGTAACATGGCAAAAAAATTCCCAGCTCCCCAGAGGCTGTCCTAGCACCCCGGTCATACAAATATTCATTAACAGCTTTTTCTTGTTGGAGCAGGCGGTCGAACATTAGGAGTGTTGAATTCCAACGTGTAGGGCTGTCGCAAATCAAGCGCCTCACTGGCATGTTGTTTCGCCGCTGGATATCGGCAAAGTGAGCCATGGCCGTGTAGGAACGCCTGAAATGGCCACACACCTTCCTGGCCTGCTTCAGGACGTCCTGTAAGCCTGTGTACTTATGCACAAAGCGTTGTACGATCAGATTACACACATGTGCCATGCACGGCACATGTGTCAACTTGCCCAACTTCAATGCCGCTATCAAATTTTTTCCGTTGTCACACACCACTTTGCCGATATCCAGTTGCTGCGGAGTCAGCCACTTTTCCACCTGTGCGTTCAGGGCGGACAGGAGTGCTTGTCCGGTGTGACTCTCTGCTTTCAAGCAAGTCAAACCCAAGACGGCGTGACACTGCCGTATCCGGGATGTGGAATAGTACCTGGGGAGCTGGGGGGGTGCCGTTGATGTGGAGCAAGAAGCAGCGGCACAAGAGGACTCAGCCGAGGAGGTTATGGAAGAGGATGGAGTAGGAGGAGTAGAGGAGGTGGCAGCAGGACTGCCTGCAATTCGTGGCGGTGTCACCAACTCCTCCGCAATGCCACGCATTCCTTGCTTGTCAGCCGTCAGCAGGTTTACCCAATGCGCAGTGTAGGTGATATACCTGCCCTGACCATGCTTTGCAGACCAGGTATCAGTGGTCAGATGGACCCTTGCCCCAACACTGTGTGCCAGACATGCCATGACTTCCTTTTGCACAATCGAGTACAAGTTGGGGATTGCCTTTTGTGAAAAGAAATTCCGGCCGGGTACCTTCCACTGCGGTGTCCCAATAGCTACAAATTTTTTGAACGCCTCAGACTCAACCAGATTGTATGGTAAAAGCTGGCGGACTAATAGTTCGGACAAGCCAGCTGTCAGACGCTGGGCAAGGGGGTGACTTGGTGACATTGGCTTCTTACGCTCAAACATGTCCTTGACAGACACATGACTGTGGGCAGATGAGCGGGAACTGCTCAAGGCGGGAGACGGAGTGGCGGATGGTTGAGAGGGGGCAAGAAGGACAGCAGTGGTTGACGTGGCTGAAGATGCTGGACCAGGAGGAGGATGGCGGCTTAGAGTAGGCGTGCGTCTTGTACTCATGTGTTGATCCCATAGGCGTTTGTGATGTAAGATCATGTGCCTACGCAAAGCAGTTGTACCTAGGTGGGTGTTGGACCTCCCACGACTCAGTTTCCTTTGGCACAGGTTGCAAATGGCATCGCTGTTGTCAGAGGCAGACACACACAAAAAATGCCACACTGCTGAGCTCTGCAATGACGGCATTCTGGTGGTGGACACAGCATGCGTTGATTGGCGTGCTGTCGGGCTGACCCCGGGTGCCGATGCATGCTGTCTGACTGTGCCACTAGCTCCTTGCGACGACCCCCCCCTGCTTCCAACTCGTCTCCTCCTCCTCCTCTCTGTCTCCCCATCTGAACTTCCGCCCTGTTCTTCTTCTCTTCTAGCGGGCACCCACATGACATCCATGGACGCATCGTCATCATCAACCGCTTCGCTTGTATCTGACAACTCAGAAAAGGAAGCAGCAGCGGGTACAACATCAACATCATCACACCGTACCTCCATGTGTTTAATGCTGCCTGCCTGAGACATATCCCTGTTATCTACATCCTCTAGCAATAATGGTTGCGCATCACTCATTTCTTCAAACGGGTGTGTGAATAACTCCTCTGACATACCAAGTAAAGCGGCTGTGGTGCTAGTTTCGGTGGTGGCGGCAGGCGGGTGAGTGCTATCTTGAGAGGTGCCTGAAGCTAAGCTGGAGGAGGATGGTGCGTCAAGGTTCCGAGCGGAGGCTGTACAAGATTGGGTGTCCTGTGTTAGCCAGTCAACTAAGTCCTCAGAACTTTTCAAGTTCAGGGTACGTGGCTTCTGAAAACTGGGCATTATTCTAGGGCAAAAGGGAATCACAGCACCACGACCACAACGGCCCGTGCGGGGTGGCCTGCCTCTGCCTGTCATTTTTTTTTGGGATTAGTGGTACTATGCGTGCAAGCTACTGTGAGACCAGATATGATTGGCAATGTGCACTGGAACAGTTCTGCAGAGCACACACTGAAGGAAGGACTGACAGAGCCGCTTGAAGACAAGTAACTGCTATTCAATCTATAACAGTGAAAAACAAATTTTGGTTTTAAAAGCACGCTATAGAGACACCAGATATGATTGGCAATGTGCACTGGAACAGTTCTGCAGAGCACACACTGTAGGCCTGAGACACCCGCTTGAAGACAAGTAACTGCTATTCAATCTATAACAGTGAAAAACAAATTTTGGTTTTAAAAGCACGCTATAGAGACACCAAATATGATTGGCAACTGTCAAAGCACGCTGGAACAGGTCTACAGAGCACACGCTGAAGTAGGCCTGACACCCAGACGCTTGCAGACAACTAACTGATCTTCTATTACAGTGAAAAAAATATATTTATTTTAAATCTAAAGCTTAACCAATTGTTAAAACAGATATGAGTGGTGGCACTGGGCAAATAGGCACAGTATCCAATGTGAACCTCACACAGAAGCTGGCAGGCAGGCAACTGCTCTTCTATTACAGTGGAAACAAAATTTTGGTTGTAAAAGCACGCTATAGAGACACAAGATATGAGTGGCAACTGTCAAAGCACGCTGGCACAGGTCTGCAGAGCACACGCTGAAGTAGGCCTGAAACACAGACGCTTGCAGACAACTAACTGCTCTTCTATTACAGTGAAAAAAATATATTTATTTTAAATGTAAAGCTTAACCTATTGTTAAAACAGATATGAGTGGTGGCACTGGGCAAATAGGCACAGTATCCAATGTGAACCTCACACAGAAGCTGGCAGGCAGGCAACTGCTCTTCTATTACAGTGGAAACAAAATTTTGGTTGTAAAAGCACGCTATAGAGACACAAGATATGAGTGGCAACTGTCAAAGCACGCTGGCACAGGTCTGCAGAGCACACGCTGAAGTAGGCCTGAAACACAGACGCTTGCAGACAACTAACTGCTCTTCTATTACAGTGAAAAAAATATATTTATTTTAAATGTAAAGCTTAACCTATTGTTAAAACAGATATGAGTGGTGGCACTGGGCAAATAGGCACAGTATCCAATGTGAACCTCACACAGAAGCTGGCAGGCAGGCAACTGCTCTTCTATTACAGTGAAAAAAAATATTTATTTTAAATGTAAAGCTTAACCTATTGTTAAAACAGATATGAGTGGTGGCACTGGGCAAATAGGCACAGTATCCAATGTGAACCTCACACAGAAGCTGGCAGGCAGGCAACTGCTCTTCTATTACAGTGGAAACAAAATTTTGGTTGTAAAAGCACGCTATAGAGACACAAGATATGAGTGGCAACTGTCAAAGCACGCTGGCACAGGTCTGCAGAGCACACGCTGAAGTAGGCCTGAAACACAGACGCTTGCAGACAACTAACTGCTCTTCTATTACAGTGAAAAAAATATATTTATTTTAAATGTAAAGCTTAACCTATTGTTAAAACAGATATGAGTGGTGGCACTGGGCAAATAGGCACAGTATCCAATGTGAACCTCACACAGAAGCTGGCAGGCAGGCAACTGCTCTTCTATTACAGTGGAAACAAAATTTTGGTTGTAAAAGCACGCTATAGAGACACAAGATATGAGTGGCAACTGTCAAAGCACGCTGGCACAGGTCTGCAGAGCACACGCTGAAGTAGGCCTGAAACACAGACGCTTGCAGACAACTAACTGCTCTTCTATTACAGTGAAAAAAAAATATTTATTTTAAATGTAAAGCTTAACCTATTGTTAAAACAGATATGAGTGGTGGCACTGGGCAAATAGGCACAGTATCCAATGTGAACCTCACACAGAAGCTGGCAGGCAGGCAACTGCTCTTCTATTACAGTGAAAAAAAATATTTATTTTAAATGTAAAGCTTAACCTATTGTTAAAACAGATATGAGTGGTGGCACTGGGCAAATAGGCACAGTATCCAATGTGAACCTCACACAGAAGCTGGCAGGCAGGCAACTGCTCTTCTATTACAGTGGAAACAAAATTTTGGTTGTAAAAGCACGCTATAGAGACACAAGATATGAGTTGCAACTGTCAAAGCACGCTGGCACAGGTCTGCAGAGCACACGCTGAAGTAGGCCTGAAACACAGACGCTTGCAGACAACTAACTGCTCTTCTATTACAGTGAAAAAAAAAATATTTATTTTAAATGTAAAGCTTAACCTATTGTTAAAACAGATATGAGTGGTGGAACTGGGCAAATAGGCACAGTATCCAATGTGAACCTCACACAGAAGCTGGCAGGCAGGCAACTGCTCTTCTATTACAGTGAAAAAAAATATTTATTTTAAATGTAAAGCTTAACCTATTGTTAAAACAGATATGAGTGGTGGCACTGGGCAAATAGGCACAGTATCCAATGTGAACCTCACACAGAAGCTGGCAGGCAGGCAACTGCTCTTCTATTACAGTGGAAACAAAATTTTGGTTGTAAAAGCACGCTATAGAGACACAAGATATGAGTTGCAACTGTCAAAGCACGCTGGCACAGGTCTGCAGAGCACACGCTGAAGTAGGCCTGAAACACAGACGCTTGCAGACAACTAACTGCTCTTCTATTACAGTAAAAAAAAAATATTTATTTTAAAGGTAAAGCTTAACCTATTGTTAAAACAGATATGAGTGGTGGCACTGGGCAAATAGGCACAGTATCCAATGTGAACCTCACACAGAAGCTGGCAGGCAGGCAACTGCTCTTCTATTACAGTGGAAACAAAATTTTGGTTGTAAAAGCACGCTATAGAGACACAAGATATGAGTGGCAACTGTCAAAGCACGCTGGCACAGGTCTGCAGAGCACACGCTGAAGTAGGCCTGAAACACAGACGCTTGCAGACAACTAACTGCTCTTCTATTACAGTGAAAAAAATATATTTATTTTAAATGTAAAGCTTAACCTATTGTTAAAACAGATATGAGTGGTGGCACTGGGCAAATAGGCACAGTATCCAATGTGAACCTCACACAGAAGCTGGCAGGCAGGCAACTGCTCTTCTATTACAGTGAAAAAAAATATTTATTTTAAATGTAAAGCTTAACCTATTGTTAAAACAGATATGAGTGGTGGCACTGGGCAAATAGGCACAGTATCCAATGTGAACCTCACACAGAAGCTGGCAGGCAGGCAACTGCTCTTCTATTACAGTGGAAACAAAATTTTGGTTGTAAAAGCACGCTATAGAGACACAAGATATGAGTTGCAACTGTCAAAGCACGCTGGCACAGGTCTGCAGAGCACACGCTGAAGTAGGCCTGAAACACAGACGCTTGCAGACAACTAACTGCTCTTCTATTACAGTGAAAAAAAAAATATTTATTTTAAATGTAAAGCTTAACCTATTGTTAAAACAGATATGAGTGGTGGAACTGGGCAAATAGGCACAGTATCCAATGTGAACCTCACACAGAAGCTGGCAGGCAGGCAACTGCTCTTCTATTACAGTGAAAAAAAATATTTATTTTAAATGTAAAGCTTAACCTATTGTTAAAACAGATATGAGTGGTGGCACTGGGCAAATAGGCACAGTATCCAATGTGAACCTCACACAGAAGCTGGCAGGCAGGCAACTGCTCTTCTATTACAGTGGAAACAAAATTTTGGTTGTAAAAGCACGCTATAGAGACACAAGATATGAGTTGCAACTGTCAAAGCACGCTGGCACAGGTCTGCAGAGCACACGCTGAAGTAGGCCTGAAACACAGACGCTTGCAGACAACTAACTGCTCTTCTATTACAGTAAAAAAAAAATATTTATTTTAAAGGTAAAGCTTAACCTATTGTTAAAACAGATATGAGTGGTGGCACTGGGCAAATAGGCACAGTATCCAATGTGAACCTCACACAGAAGCTGGCAGGCAGGCAACTGCTCTTCTATTACAGTGGAAACAAAATTTTGGTTGTAAAAGCACGCTATAGAGACACAAGATATGAGTGGCAACTGTCAAAGCACGCTGGCACAGGTCTGCAGAGCACACGCTGAAGTAGGCCTGAAACACAGACGCTTGCAGACAACTAACTGCTCTTCTATTACAGTGAAAAAAATATATTTATTTTAAATGTAAAGCTTAACCTATTGTTAAAACAGATATGAGTGGTGGCACTGGGCAAATAGGCACAGTATCCAATGTGAACCTCACACAGAAGCTGGCAGGCAGGCAACTGCTCTTCTATTACAGTGGAAACAAAATTTTGGTTGTAAAAGCACGCTATAGAGACACAAGATATGAGTGGCAACTGTCAAAGCACGCTGGCACAGGTCTGCAGAGCACACGCTGAAGTAGGCCTGAAACACAGACGCTTGCAGACAACTAACTGCTCTTCTATTACAGTGAAAAAAATATATTTATTTTAAATGTAAAGCTTAACCTATTGTTAAAACAGATATGAGTGGTGGCACTGGGCAAATAGGCACAGTATCCAATGTGAACCTCACACAGAAGCTGGCAGGCAGGCAACTGCTCTTCTATTACAGTGAAAAAAAATATTTATTTTAAATGTAAAGCTTAACCTATTGTTAAAACAGATATGAGTGGTGGCACTGGGCAAATAGGCACAGTATCCAATGTGAACCTCACACAGAAGCTGGCAGGCAGGCAACTGCTCTTCTATTACAGTGAAAAAAAATATTTATTTTAAATGTAAAGCTTAACCTATTGTTAAAACAGATATGAGTGGTGGCACTGGGCAAATAGGCACAGTATCCAATGTGAACCTCACACAGAAGCTGTCAGGCAGGCACCTGCAATTACATTACACAGGAAAAAAAAAAAAAAAAAAAAAAGCAGCCTGATGTTATAGCCCTAAAAAGGGCTTTTTGGGGTGCTGTCCTTACAGCAGAGATCAGATGAGTCCTTCAGGATTGTAGTGGACACTGAATACCCTAGCCTAGCTATCAATTTCCCTATCTAATCAGCAGCAGCTAAACTTTCCCTCCTCTCACTAAGCATGCATCTTCCGAATGAATCGAAAATGGATGCTGGGAGGGAGGTTGGAGGGTGTGGAAGGGAGGGAGTGCTGCTGATTGGCTGGAATGTGTCTGCTGACCGAGAGGCACAGGGTCAAAGTTTGCCCAATGATGACGAATAGGGGGCGGATCGAACTGCGCATGTGTCCGCCCGCCGCGGCGAACGCGAACATGCTAATTTCGCCGGGAACTGTTCGCCGGCGGACAGTTCGGTACATCACTACCTATGATCTACCGATAGTGTGCTGCCTTGAGACATATAGTAATCAACTGATTTCAGGCCTAAGGAATGGCTAATTACGGTATACAGAGAGGTCACATCTAGTGTGGCCCAACTGTATTCCGGCTTCCATTCAATACTTTCCAACTCCTGTAAGAAAGATTTTGTATCTCGCACATAGGACGGTGCTCCCTGTGCATACTTCTGCAGAAAAGAGTCCACATAAGCGGATAAATTGGCTGTTATGGAATTTACACCGCTAATGATAGGGCGCCCTGGTGGATTAGGGAGGCGTTTATGTGTTTTGGGGAGAAAATTAAAAATTGGTATAACGGGGTGCTTTTTAAATAAAAAGTCAAAAAAATTTTGAGTAATAATCCAATTATTGAATGCTTTTTCCAATAAGATCCTAAGTTCCGAATTGAAACGGAAAGTAGGATCATTTGAAAGAATAGTATAAGTATTTTTGTCTCCCAAAATATTGGCAGATTCTTCTAGATAATAGGAGGTGGTCATCAGAACTATGCCACCTCCCTTATCCGCCTCTCTAATTACTAGATCATCGCGTTCCATTACATTTTTTAGAATCCTTTCTTCTCTCTTAGTAAGATTAGAAGTTTGTGATCTTTTTTTATCTTTTGTACTAAAAGACTTAAATGTTTGGTTTACCATGTGTTCGAATGTTTCTAAGAAACCTTACTTTGTGCAGGAAAAAAATGTGATTTCGGTTGAAATCTATAATTGGAAGGAGTTGTTGAAATGTTCAAGGTATCATCTAAGGGTGATGGATTTAGGAGGAAATGTCTCTTGATGGTTAGTGAGCGAATGAATTTCTTTAGATCTATAAAAAGATTGAAATCATTAGAGGTCTTACTTGGGGCAAATTTCATTCCCTTAGATAGTAAATTGATCTCTTCGGATGTCAAAGGAGTCTTGGTTAGATTAAAAATGCCATTATCTATTTCCCTTTGTTCTAATGAATAGGTAATTTGTGGTGATTGAATTAGTCCTCTGTTCTCACCCTTTTCGTGGGTGAGTTCTGATACAGAGGGGCAAAGCTGTTGGGATGTTCCCAAGTGTCCATTCTTGGACGGAAATAATTGGTGATGGTTTTTTCCTTTGGGCCCCGGGGTCTCCCCTGAAAATTTTGTTCTCGGTCATTATATTGAGTGTTATTCCCATGGGTCTCTGTTCTGTGGTTCGGGCATGTGACTTTAAATCATATGTTCTTTCTGGAGATTTTTTTCTAAGTGGATGGGAGTTAATTGATTCTCTATTAAATGTATCTTGACGATCCTTTGATCCATCATATTGAAACCTAGAGTGATTTTTATATTGTGCAGTTTTAGATTGGGAGTTCATCCTTGTTCTATAGGAAGAGGGGAGTTGGTTATTTTTAGTAATATTATGTGATGGAGTACGTAATCTCCTTCTGCGTATTTTATTTCGCATCGAAAAAGTTTCCAACAAGTTATCCTCCCTATCCCTACTGTACTTTTTATTTTTTGTTTCTGCAATTTTTTCATCTAGCTTCTTTATATTAGTCTGAAGGATATCCTCCCTCTCTTTGAACTCTCTGGTTTCAAACTCTGGGGTGGGGGGGTGAGGGGGGTTGGTATCTAGATCAATTAGCTCAGACTCCAATTTGTTCTGAATATCTTTTGAATGTTTAATGATAAGTTGAATCAATTGGAACGAGCAATTTATGAGAATTTCATCCCACTCTTGTAGGAAGAGATCATCTTCCAATCCAAATGCTGGAGTTTTGTCTATCCTTAAGCCCCTAGGGACAAGGCCTTCCTTAAAATAATTCTCCAAGTAAGCTACCTCCCACCATTTTTTTGTTTCTGCAGCTAGTAGCTTTTCCTTCTTTTTGAAAAAATCATCTAGCCCTTTAAAAGGCTGTGGTTTCTCCCACTCCTGAAACATGGCCTCAAATTTCTTTCTTCGATTAGTTTGTAAATTCGATAGAAAGTTAACGTTGGCCATATTTTAACACTTGACAGTAGATATATGTGTAAGAAGAAACTGGGTAAAAAACAAATGGTACAATGCAATATAAGCACTACTAAAGACAGTGATTGTAGTGAAATATATATACAAATACTTAGCTTGATTGTTACAATGCAGCCTCCCAAGATCGTTACCCAGAGAAGACGACCTTTTCATATAACCACAAACACTACAACAAACTGCGGGATACGGCTGAGAATAATTCTAAAAGGAACATACAAAATACACAAAAATAGTGAAGTACAGTTTAACACATCTCATGCGCTATATATAAATGCACTCACAAGATAACGGAGAATAAATCGCTTATAAGGTGCCTCCCCCGGTGGATATGGGGGGCTGGTAATCCCTTGATTCCTCGTTGGATTTCTTAATAATACTCAGGACTTCAAATGGGTAGTAGTAGAAAAAAAATATGCTTTTATTGATAAAAGGTGAAAGATCACCATCAATAAAATATATTAAAATAAATGAAAAACGGTATGGTCCTACGCGTTTCGTTCAATAAAGAACTTCCTCAGGGACTGTATATGAAAATAAAAACAATATACAATCATAACAGGTAAGAAATGCATCTTATTCCCACCCTCCCCTAGTCCTCTTTAAATAGGGCTACTACCTATGTCCATGGGTGGTACCCAGTGTCCGTCGCTTGATTGGTCCTGTAGGTGGATAATACAGCTGTTTCCCATTTTCCTCATTTTGCTGGCGATCGAATTTGGCGCGTTCGGCTGACCGGAACCGGAAGTGTAGATCATATTGCACTTCCGCGTTCCATATGCGTTCCATGTGCGTTCCATGTGCGTTCCACCTTCATTCTATTACGATCTCATAGTGTGATCACAAAAATCGACAGACAACAAAATATTCTATCTACTGAGAGGAAAAAAGGTGTTAATAACTTCATTTACAACACATTTGGTCTATAATTCAGATCATAATAAATCACCATCCTTAAGCTGTCTGTAAACAGTGGTGCAGAATATTTAAAGGGTGAAATGTGTATAGCAAACACATTCCTTTATAATATGTATAATACAATCTCCCAAAGATATATCTCATATTGATTCAATGTGTAATGTGCATAATAGAAATATATTATATATTATATATCACTAATGTGATGTGTGTTAAAGAACTAAATTAGAATAAAAATAAATATGCAATGTTCCTATGAATAATCTCCAATATTGGATGGAGTGACACATATACCTGATATCCTAATTAATTGTAATATAAACATATTGGACCTTTTATTTAATTTAGTAACTACAAAATTATTAATATAAAGAAAAAAATCAAATGTTCCCAAAAAGTTGTGTATATAAATACAATTGAACCTCCAAATTCCAAGGAAGTCCAACGATTACACATACTCAATGTGATGAATATGTCGACTATATATAATTAATGTTTTATAATAAAATCACAATGATCCAAAGAAATATATATATAAATGGAAAAACTTTTTTTCTACTACCCATTTGAAGTCCTGAGTATTATTAAGAAATCCAACGAGGAATCAAGGGATTACCAGCCCCCCATATCCACCGGGGGAGAGAAAAATAGTATCAATATGGCACATTGAAGATAAAGATCAATGTATCTTTATCTTTAATGTACCATATTGATACTATTTTTCTCAATATGTGCTAAGAGTTGTGCCCTCTTAAAGGCACAGTGTTTATTATACTGAGAGCCCAGTTCCCTTTGGCTCTCAACAAGGTGAGCAATTATTTGCACCTATTTTAATTGAGATATACATTTGAAAGGGTAATACACTAGGAGTCTGTTCCATTTTTGTCTCTTTTTTCTGAGCACCTGGACACTACTATAGAAGAAGCCTGGTATTGTCTTTAAATACCCCTGCCTGTGTGACTTGAGCCTATCCTCCCAGGCTCTAAGCCATGTGAGTTTGCTACAATTGGCTTTCTATTTTACCATTTGCAAGTTATAGATATACCAATGCACCAATATCTCCTCATTTATCTCTTTTTCTAGACATTTGTCATACTATATATTCTGTATCCCTTATTTTAAGGGTAAGTTCATTTATTAGAGCTTCTCTCTCACTCAAACTACTCTACACACCTGCATGTTTTTGTGCTAAATTTAGAGGTATTGGCACGTGTGTTGAGCTGCCTATTTCAATTGGGTCCTGTATTCTATATTAATTTATAAGCGCCTATTTCTCACATTTTTTTTGTATTTATTACTTCTGGCCTGCATACAGGGAGATCAGTGTGTCTCCTGGTTACACTCTCCTGCTGAGCTCTGCCTCTCCCTCCTGTTTCAGAAGCTGTTCAGCTGCATACCCCACAACAACATGAGGAGACAGTTCCAAAACTAACAACAACATGAGGGGACAGTTGAAAAGCTAAAATGGCTGAAATGTAACTGTTACACCAGCCTATATATACCCTCTACCTCCTATGCCCCTCCCATTTCCTATATTCACCAAGCTGTACAGCCATGCTCAGCACAACTGTCAAGGCCCTCCTCTGCCTATTTGTCTCCATTGGGCTGCATTATCCCAATGATGCCTTAACTTTGGGTAAGGCAGAAGGCAGTCAATGTGTAGCAAAGGGGTGTAACGAACACCCCTCTCTCGCCAGTGCAGGCACCTGCCTAAATGCCAAGAAGGTTGCAGATCAAGTGCCTGCTCTACATATATATGTGCAGGCTACGGAGCTGCCCTGTATGGATGCTAGGAGGCGGAGCTTAGCTGTAACATCACACCATCCCCGACATCAGTACAGAGCTGCAAGGAGCTATGCAATCAGAGCACATACTGATCCCAGGCAACCTTCGGCACTCCAGATGTTTTGGACTACATCCCCCATAATGCTCTTACATCCATAATGCTGGCAAAGCATTAAGGTAGTCCATAACATCTGGGGTGCCGAAGGTTGCCTATCCCTGCCCTGGGGGCAATGATTTCAGTAAAATAAGTCAGTGTGTATGTCATTGTGAGTATGTGTATTAATGTGAATTGTGTATATGAATGTGTGTGTGTATGTGTGTGTGTGTGTGTGGTAAGGGTGCTGCAGAATAACGTGCAAAAAAAATAAACAGTTTGGGTGGGGTGCCAACATACATTTCCAGGTAAATTAGATGTACCTCTGTATCGATCACAAGCTTTCAAAGACTTCCCAAACAATCACGTTTTCAATAACTACCTGTGTGGTACAATTTTCTGCTCTCTCCATCTAGTGTTTAATAATATGACAATAGTTACCCCTTCCTACTAACTATTAGTTAGGCTCTGCTAAGTACACAGTGCATTGTGTTGTCCCAGTCTTACAGTTTGTTTGCCGGGGTACATGATGTTTCTTTGCAAAAGATGTATCCCAAAATACTGTTGTTTTATCTAATTTAAAGGACCACTATAGGCACCCAGACCACTTCAGCTTAATGAAGTGGTCTGGGTGCCAGGTCCATCTAGGTTTAACCCTTTTTGCTGTAAACATAGCAGTTTCAGAGAAACTGCTATGTTTACCTATGGGTTAATCCAGCCTCTAGTGGCTGTCTCATTGACAGCCACTAGAGGCGCTTCCGCGCTTCTCACTGTGATTTTCACAGTGAGAAGATGCCAGTGTCCATAGGAAAGCATTGATAATGCTTTCCTACGAGACTGGCTGAATGCGCGCTCAGCTCTTACCGCGCATGCGCATTCAGACGTCAAAAGAGGGAGGAGAGACCCAGTGCCGAGGGAGCCCGGCGCTGGAGAAAAGGTAAGGGATTAACCCCTTCCTCCCCCTTCAGTGCCACGGGAGTGGGACCCTGAGGGTGAGGGCACCCTCAGGGCACTATAGTGCCAGGAAAACGAGTTTGTTTTCCTGACACTATAGTGGTCCTTTAAGTGTTATTCACACTCTGAGGTAATGCTTACATAAATGTGTCACAATTGTATTTTCTCTGCTATACTGTTAAGTGACACCACTCCATAATGTCCTAATGTTATAAAAATTTTTGTTTGTAGGGAATTCTCATCTAGACATAAATATTGAGTTTCTTATGTCTGTAACTCAAACAAGGCTATTTTAAAGTGAAGTAGTTTAATATTCTTCAGAAATGCTGAGTGGAATTGGAAGAAGCAAGGAAACAAAAAGATCTAAAAAAAAAAAGTGACACAATATCTATACAAGTATAAATGCCCTATTTCTAAGAAACTATGCAATCTCCTCTGCTTACACAAGGTTTCTACCCTTGGCATGTCCTCAAGTCACTAGATAAACTTCTTTAATTTCACTCTCAGGTGCGCTATTCCTAAACAAGGATATATTTCTAATTCACTCATCAAACCCCCAAAGGTCATACCATGCATCCATCACTCTCTCCCTATAGGAAAAACACTTGACCAAAGGAGCAGGCTTATGGATCCTAGAGGAGGTTTTTATACCCATTAGGAAAGACCTACAACTGTGAATTCACACAGTTTTGTAGAGACAAACATATCTGCAACCTGCTTGGCAAAATAAAGTCTCCATAAGAGGGTCTTTCATTAAAGGGACACTATAGTCACCAAAGCAACTTTAGCTTAATTAAACTGTTTGTGTGTATATATATATATATATATATATATATATATATATATATATATATATAGAAACATAGAATGTGACTGCAGATAAGAACCATTACAACTTAACTATCGCAAAGGAAATATTAATCTCCTGTTATTGAAGGCGGAGTCATGCTGGATCTATACATTCCAAACTTTGTTTCCTAAAGGATTAAACGAGGAGTTCAATTTTACCCCATTTATCCATTCCTAACTTACTAAAGGCCAGCTATTTATTTGTAACTTTTCATTCTTCTCACATGTAGAAGTCTATGAAGGAGTTATTCCATTTATACACAGCAAATATAAGAATATTAATGTTATATATATATATATATATACACACAGTTGCAAGAAAAAGTATGTGAACCCTTTGGAATGATATGGATTTCTGCACAAATTGGTCATAAAATGTGATCTGATCATCATATAAGTCACAACAATAGACAATCACAGTCTGCTTAAACTAATAACACACAAAGAATGAAATGTTGCCATGTTTTTTGTTTAACACACCATGTAAACATTCACAGTGCAGGTGGAAAAAGTATGTGATCCCTTGGATTTAACAACTGGTTGAACCTGCTTTGGCAGCAATAACTTCAACCAAACGTTTCCTGTAGTTGCAGATCAGACGTGCACAACGGTCAGGAGTAATTCTTGACCATTCCTCTTTACAGAACTGTTTCAGTTCAGCAATATTCTTGGGATGTGTGAATCGCTTTCTTGAGGTCATGCCACAGCATCTCAATCGGGTTGAGGTCAGGACTCTGACTGGGCCATCCAATAAGAATAATTCTAATCAGATTTTAAGTTTGCAGAATTTTAACTTCCCTAATTAAAGATTACTATCCTTAATTTCAGAACAAGTCAATACCTCTGGATAAAAGTTTGTTATGCTAACATTTGGCAAATTTACCATTAATATATTGTTATCTTTATTCCACCTCCAGGAATGAAATTTTTATAACCATATATTCCTTAGCTAATTGTGATTTCTAATAATTGAAATCTGACCAACATTTCCAGATATATATTCCTGCTATTAGTAAGAATTAATTAAGTTTAATTAAATTGAATAAAAAACAGCATAATTACCAGTTGTGTTGTAGAATTTCTCTTTTTCAGGCTTGGATATGTATGCCATAAATGGTGAATGTGAGTATGATGAGAATTGTGGGAAAAATAGAAAAGTTTTCAGAGTTCTGAATTTTAAAGAATTTCAAGGTTAAGTTAGTTGGAAGAGATACAAAGAATTAGGTGTGTCCAGCTTTGGTTCCAGATGTCAGATCTTAGATGTTAGATGTGAGTACATTCTCAGAGTGAGAGTGTGTCTGAGTGTTTCAGAGTTTGAGAGTGAGAGTTCTTGAGTGTCTTATTGTTTGAGAGTTTGAGAGTGAGAGTCTCCGAGTATATCTCTCACTCTACTTTGTCCTTAATTTTTAAAGGAGAAGTTCTCTAAACGTCACTAGTTGATAGTAACCAATAGAGAACTGTGGGCGTGTCTTCCCTACAGACTCTCATCTAGATTTTGGTCAGTAGATGGCACAATTACATCACATAAAATTCTTGTCTGGGGGTCCAATTACCTTTTTGTATAATGGGTTAACTGGATTTCATGGTGCGATTGATGTCATCTTGGTTATCTTTTATGGATAACCGTCCATCAAAGACATGTCACTTCAAAGCATTTTCTTTTCATTTTTCCAGACAGAGCATCTGGTTTTGGTGTCACAAAATTAGAATTTGACACCTGTAGCCTTAATTTCACCCTTCCTTACAATGGAACTTTGTAAGTTTTTAAAAGTAAAATGAATTACTTAGTGTTATCTGTCATTGGTGATCCCGTCTGGTTTTCTTGTGTGAAACTGTGTAGTTAATATGATTTATTCATGTCTATTACACATATTCCACTAACGTTAGTAAATAATATGACATGTCTTCATTGATATTATATCCATGAATATTCTATATTATTAACATAGTACTATTTATATATGATTAATATAATAATAGTAAGTTATAAGTGGATATTGTGTCTGTGTATATATATATATATTTTTGTCTCTGTGTGGTTGCATTCAACCCCCCCCCCCCCACACTGCAGTTATCATGTCTTATCTCTGCAAATGTTTACATAGTCACATTCCTTTTTTTTTTGTGTCTGTCTTTGCATTGTGATACAAAATGGAGTCACCTCTGTTCTGATGGTGACTTACAATATACGTTTTTAATTTCTGTCTTAACACAAAATGTCTGCCAGTATAAATATGCTGACACTCTGTCATCAAGTAAGTTGAATATCTCTACCCCTGTCATCAAGTAGGTTAACCTGCTTAGCCATGTTGGCTTGTGTGCTTTGTAGTTGTTGCACTGTCTCCTTAAGTGTAGACAGGCCTTGTTTCAGGTTTGATACTTCCTCTTCGGAGGCTTGAGTGCGAGCTGTTACGGCCTGTATCTCAGTTGCGAGTGTTGGCAGGTCAGCCTCCAACATTTGTTGGAGGTTGTTTTGGAGTCCAGCCAGCATGCCTTGTAGGTCACATTTGGTGGCAGGGACAGCTTCCCCATCAACTTGTGGGGTGACTAGGTCTGTAGTGGCTGTAGCTGGGCTGTATGGTGAATCACCTGCAACTGACCATGAGGATGAGGCTTCCAAAGGGCCGAGTGCCAGGGGCCGGTAAAGGACGTTGCAGTATTAGGCTCATGTCACGCTGTGGAGGGGAGGGGCTGGAGCAGTTTCTCTGACATTCTTCCCATCTCACCTGGGGTGTAGGGTTGGGCTGTAGGTTATTTGTCCCAGCTGCACTCCACTCGTGAAGCCCTCTGTCTATCTCATGTGGACATCCACCCATGTGGTAGGCCCGAAGACTTTTTTTGCGGTTTCTCATTCCCAAAATGAGAAAGAACGGCATCAGCAGGTTCGGCACAATGCCCGGTGTCTGGTTCTGGCTTGTTTAGTTGTGGATGAGGTAATATACAGCTGATATTAGGTGTAACGGATCCACTGGCACCCCGACTGGGTACCTCCGTTGAGAGATGCTCCTAGCGCTTCCAGAGGACTCCAAGCACTCCACCAGACACCATAAGCACCGCAGGCTGCAGCTATCTCCCTTCAGAACGAAGCAGGAACAAGCTCTTACAAGAGCTCAGTGATTATAGCAAGGGAATATGCCTAGCATAGCAATCCCTTGTAGCAGATTCCCCCAATAAGAGACAGGACTCAAATTGAGGGTAAAAATAGAACTCTTTGGCTGCTAGCTTGCAGCCCTTTTTATTAGGTGCTCCCATGAAGGGGAGGGACACACACAGTAACGTACATTAACCAATCACACAATAGTTACATCCCACACATAGCCCTCCCCTCTACCTGTAAACTAATTATCTGTACACACAGGAAAATACAATTATCCTAGGTAGGGAAAATACAGTTTTTACACAACATTCATAACTCCCAAAATATACATCACATTCGCATAAAAATACATATACACAAACAAACCATTCGGGGGAACAACATACTCAAAAATCATACGAATTGGACCAGGGGTTCAAAAGTTAGTACAAATGTGCATTTGACCTTCTGGAAGCATGGTTTTTAGAAGCTCAAACTAGTTCCCCAGAATCCTCTATCCTGGAGACAATGGAGAAGCTGATTTAATTATATCCAGGGACAAACACAGCCTCCATTAAGCACATGTTACCAGCAACCACCAAAAGACATAAAAATACATAACTCCTGTTATACTAAACAGAACCCCCACATTCAACCCATCCCCAGATGGCTTGGATCTGAGCGCTCAACATATCCAGACAGCGTTTAGATGCCACAAACACAGTTCAAATGCCATGGGGTTTAAGTTTCGTATGGGCTGATGAGAGGGCCCATAATCCTGGGGCAGCCCAATAACCCACAGTATGCCCAAATACCGTGCATAAAGGGCCAAATCGCCCAGGGACCGTAGTCACAGGGTAAGAGGCGGGCAAGCAGCCCCCTCCAAACCACAGTGGCGAAGTGGCTTTCGCTACATTAGGCTTATTAAATTCCAGCCAGGCCCGGACTGGCCAACGGGCATACGGGATCTTATTTGCTTGTAGAGGCTCTTGTGGTGTATTATATAAGTAAAAATATTAATAAACAAAATATAGTGCTCACTGTTATGGATAAAAAGTAATAAAAGTATAAGAGAGGTACTCACAGCTGTGAGGTTTTGCTCAATCCACATGGCTCAGGTGGTATGTTCCCCACCAAGGGGATATGCATGCAGGCATGATATAGTTCTGGGATAAAGTTTTAAAAGACTCATTTTTAAAAGAGGAAACAAATTGTGAAAACAAAACCAAATAGCACACTCCCCCTAAAGGAGCAGTGAAAAAAAGAAACAAATGTAAAATACGTGAAAAATTGTATTTACCTCTATATCCTCAAATGTTTAACTGACTCAAAATAGAAAACAAATATGGTATAATTCAAGGTTGACCTCACAAAAGATATTTAAATTGCAGGGCCATCTTATATTACATTGACTCCAAGTACCAGGTCTCTTCCAGATGCTCAGGAATATATGTGGAGAAAATAATAATAAAAAATTTTAAAAAACATAGTGCAACTTTGTTGAACAATCATGAAGATGCTGTAATATATGACATTTTAAACCGTTTAAAAGAGCGTGACGATATAATCATGAAAAATGGATTACTCATAATATCCACTAAATAATGCCTGGGAAAATCATATAGGTTATTAAATAATGAGACCACCTATGTAAAACTTCTAAAAAAAATCTAAATAAATTTAGAGATGTTTTATTACAATCTATAAAATTTATATTAACACACATTTTGGGTTTTTTTTAATGGAGACTTCCTTTTACAAGTCAAGGGCATAATAATGGGCACCAGGTTCGCTGTTTTTATTGATAGTTGAGAGAGCTCTTTTATCTGAAGCAATCCCTTTGGAGTGGACTTGGTGCTCTGGCATCACTACATTGATGGCATTTTACTTATTTGGAACGGATCAGAGGAACACTTAAAATCCTTTATAAAATACATGGAGAACAATTCTTTATGATTGTTTTTTACACTAGAGAGGGATAAATTTAAAATCAAGCTTTGAGATCTTACTATTTATGTTGAAATTCCGTAATAAAGACTCTGTGACCTATTTTAAGCCACCAGACACCAACAGTTTTATTGACTTAAAAAGTGGCCATCATTAAAAATGGCTCTCAAGAGTACCTAGGAGCCAATACATTAGATTAAGAATGAATTGTACTGGTCAAGATACATTTTTTTATTTATTTTCCATTTAAGCACTATGTATTACGCATTTTGCAAGACACACATAAAGTGATTAAATACAGTACAGCCTTGTAGTGCAGATATCTGAACTACCATTCAGTTCATTTGAGAAGAGGTTATCTATTGTATTTTATTATTTACAACAGGTGTTTTTTTTTTGTTTTTTTTTTGTACTTATTAGAATTTTTATGCAAATCCATACATACAAAACATAGTATAATGTTAAAGAACATAGAGAGAAAGGTTGGAACAATGCGATAGCCATAGTCATCTGAGTTGTTAAATATAGCATGGTTATACTAATAAAAGCTGGAAACGTACAATTCGTGGGTGGAGACAATATAGATTATATCAAAGTTCTTTCCAATTACAATCATGACTAAGTATTTAAGACACACTATTCTATTGTCTACATCACATAGGACCTGTTACACAACTGTTGTTGTGTAAAAACAGTTTGTGCATGGTAAAGCGGTAATTAGAAACAAGCCAAACCTAAATCAACAACTGAAGTTGTACCTGTGTGCTGCCCACTGAGTAGGGTCTAGTTTAAGTGTATGGATTATAGCATACTGTAGGGCAAGCATATCAAACTAACGGCCCACGATGGACAGTTTTGCGGCCCAGCGAGCCGCAAGTACATGTCTAGTGTTCCAAGCAGAGTAGGAACCTGTCACGTATTCATCCGCTTATAAAAATGTGATTAATGGAATTTACCGTTCAGACAGGAAAAGTTGTGCCGAACAACATTACTATCCTGACAGGAAAAGCTGTGTCAAGCAGCAATCAAATCCACAGAAGGGTTTGTGCTGAGCAGCAATTATGCAAATGGGAACCTGATAACTGCCTTTGGGGTCAAAGGTCGATTACAGCCTATCAGATCCAGAGGAGGGGTATTTAGGCCCAGTTCTCATCCTGCTCAGTGCCCTGTCGTGGTTTCCCTTGTGGTTGTCCGAGAGCGCGTTATTGATTCTGGTAATTCTGGTTATTTGACTTTGGCATTGTTTTTGACTTCCCTGTTTTCTGGCATCCCTGACTCCTGGCTTTTCCTTATTGTTGTGTCTCTTTCTGTATCCCTTGACCTCGGCTATTCCTGAGTATTCTTTGGTATGTTAGTCCGGCCATTCTAAGGTCCGGTATACGTTACCTATCAGTCCTCTGTTCTACGTGCTGGATCATTCTGTAATCCTGACAGAACCTGGTTTCCCCACATTGCAGGTGCCTACTCTGCTTTAATTTACCCCGCCGGGGAGGTGGTTGCAGCGAGGTAGCTCAGTGTTCCTGCTCCTCAATGCTCCTCTCGCGTGCCATCTCTAGTGATGCCGGGCGCCGGGATATGATGTCATATTCCGGTGCCCAGCATCACTAAACTGGACGAGAGGGAGCAGTAAGGAGCAGGAAGGAGATCTCCAGACAGAAGATCCCCACTGGACCTCAGGAATAATTACAATAATGTGAGTGTGTGCAAGAATGTGTAAGTGTGTGTCTGTCAGTGTGTGTGTCTGTCAGTGAGTGTGTGTCTGTCAGTGAGTATGTCTGTGTGTCTGTCAGTGAGTGTGTGTGTGAGTGTGTGTGTCTGTGTCAGTGTGTGTGTGTCAGTGAGCGTGTGTCTGTCAGTGAGTGTCTTTCAGTGTGTGTGTGTGTCTGTCAGTGTGTGTGTGTGTGTGTGTCTGTCAGTGTGTGTCTGTCAGTGAGTGTGTGTGTCAGTCAGTGTTGCGATGGCCGCAGCAGGCCAGTGGAGGACCGTCACATTCCAATGTGACGCCGACGTGCTCCACCTTCAGAGGGTGTCAAGAAGTAGCGGGAGGATCCGCTTTGGCACAGGGTGCGGACGGCGCCATTTGGGATATACCAGAGGCCATGCTCCGGAGTTGCATACTGGCAGCGGCAATGTGAGTGGAGTCTGCTTGTTGACTAGAAGGTGGTTCTGGGATTTAGTAGAGGAGGGACTGGGATTTAGTATATGGGGGGGGGGGTTCTGTGATTTAGTAGAGGAGATGGTGTGCAACTAGATTTGGGAATGGGCATCAGGTATAGAAGGAAAAGTAAGACCTTGGAAGTAGTTGGTAATTGTATTTCTGCGATTATTCGGATGAGGGTAACTATTCTCTTCCAAAAGTTTTGTACTGATTCACAGGCCCACCAGATGTGGCCATGGGTGTCCCTAGAGAGCCCACACCTCTAGCAGGAGTCTGAGATGTTGGGAAAAAGATGATGTGCATGTGTCTGTGTATAATGCCATCTGGAGATTTTCACTTAATGTGAGTAGCATTACTGACAGATGTGTGAAATATATCTAAAAAAATGTGTTTATATTCCTGTTCAGAAAAAGAGATGTGGAGTTCCTCATCCCAGTGTGACATGTATTTAGTGTGTGGAGGTAAGGTGTCATATTGGACAATTTTGCAAAAAGAGGCAAAGTGTTTGGATACAATAGAGTGGTTGTTGCATAGCTTCTTGAAAGATGAGAGGTCTCTGGCTTCCTCCATTAGTTGGGACTTTGTTTTAATGAAATGTGAGAGTTGCGAGAAACAGAACCGGTGCATGTGGGTGTTTGGTGTGTAGGGTAGGACCCCGGGTAGTGGTTAGACACCCTGTTCATTAAGGATGGAGCAGAGTGTAAGGTAGGTAGATTTGTGGTAGGCCGGGAAAGAGGCATTACTCAGTCCCGGGCAGAACTGTGGGTTGTGGAATAGAGGTAGAGGGGTAACGGATGGCTGAATAGACTGGGGAGTGATCTTATCTGTTGCCAATTTTTCAGGGTTGGGGAGATGTGATGAGTATAGCTTGTTAAGAAAGTCTTTCCCTTTCTCGTGACACGGTATGGTGTAAAGTGGGACCTGAAATCCTCGACTTTCCAGGTGTACCGAATGTTTTTGGTTTTTGGGTCATGCTCATCGTAAATCGTCGTGAGGATTACAGACTTGTAGTATGCATCAAGGTTGCATTTGTGGCCCATGAGGACTTTAAGGGAGATTCTGGAATGTTTATGGGACCATAGGAAAGTACCGAATAGTCGTGTTATGGTGGTAAAGAAGGATTTTGATAAAGCAATAGGCAATGTTTGTAACATGTACAATAATTTAGGAAGAGTATTCATTTTTAGTATATGTACTCGACAAAGCCAACCAAATTACAGCTTGTTCCATGATGCTAGCTCTGTCGATATGGTTTGGAGGAGGGGTGGGAAATTTAGAGAGTAGAGTTTAGGGACACTATAGACACCCAGGCCACTTCGGCTAATTGAAGTGGCCTAGGTGCATTGTTCCTTTTGCACTTAGTTCTGTGATGTTATACATTGCATTTCCAGAGAAACTGCAAAGACTGCATACAGCGTTAATATTTCACTCTTCATGAAATTCACCTGAAAATTTGATAGCCTATTATAGAGGGAGATTTCTTCCAATAAGGGAGGCATGAAGGTTAGAAGATCCAAGATTGTGAAAAGAAAGTTGTCGGCAAACGGCGCCAGTTTGAACTCCTGCTGGTTTGTTTTGAGGCCATGTATGTCTGGGTTATTTCAGATACCTGCTAAGAATGGTTCCACGATGAGAATGAAAAGGAGAGGGGAAACGAAGCACCCCTGTCTCATGCCATTGCGGATTTAGACTGAATCGTAGAACTGAACATCAATTCTCATTTTGGTGCTGGGTGAGAAATATATGGCCAACAACCAGCATAGCCAGTGTGGGCCAAAGCCCAGTGCCCTGAGGGTCTAAAAGAGTAGGGATCAGTCCACCCTGTCAAATGTCTTTTTCATGTTGATGAAGCCAGGGCCGGTGCAAGGATTTTTGCCGCCCTAGGCAAAAGTAAAGTGTGCCCCCCATGTGACATCACAATGCCCCACCCATATGATCTGCCATGTTAACTAACGCCAGTGCTGCCGTGTTTACATTAAAAGGCCTGCAGGGACAGGCTATAGACACCAGAACCATTACATTAAGCTGCAGTGGTTCTGGGGACTATAGTGTTTCTTTAATGTGAGGTAAATTAGAGATTAGTGCCACAAATAATATACTAGATTGCCTACTTACAACCAGATGAGGATAATGATGGTCTCTAGCTGCAGTCTGGCTCCACTGGTCCACAAACTGCTGAACACATTCACACACCGGCCGCTAAATACACAGACAGACTGCCGAGTACACACACACACACACACACACAGACTGCTGAGTACACACACACACAGTCTGCTGAATACACACACACACAGTCTGCTGAATACACACACACACACACAGTCTGCTGAATACACACACACACACAGTCTGCTGAATACACACACACACACAGTCTGCTGAATACACACACACACAGTCTGCTGAATACATACACACACAGTCTGCTGAATACATACACACAGTCTGCTGAATACACAGACTGCTGAATACATACACACAGTCTGCTGAGTACACACACACAGACTGCTGAGTACACACACACAGTCCGCTGAATACACACACAGACTGCTGAATACATACACACAGACTGCTGAATACATACACACGGTCTGCTGAATACATACACACGGTCTGCTGAATACATACACACGGTCTGCTGAATACATACACACAGTCCACTAAATACACACAGACTGCTGAATACATACACACAGACTGCTGAACACACACACACATACTGCATTGAGGGGTGCAGTGTATGTGCTTGTGTGAGGGGTGCAGTGTGTGTGTGTGAGGGGTGCAGTGTGTGTCTGTATGTGTGTGGGGAGGTAGGGGTGCTGTGCTGTGCGGGGTGGTAGGGCGTGCCGTGTGTTTGTTGGGGGTAGGGGTGCCGTGTGTGTTGGGGGTAGAGGTGCCGTGTGTTTGGGGGGGGTATGGGTACTGTATGTGGGGTGGGTATGGGTACTGTGTGTGGGGGGGATAGGGGTGATGTGTGTGTGTGTGGAGGGGGGATAGGAGTGCTGTGTTGGGGGAGGTGGTGGTAAAAATAAAAAATAAAAGGACGCAAGTCTCTTTTCAGCAATGTAACTATGTAACTATGTAAGGTGAAAAAGATTCAACATCTCAGTTGTGTTGTTCTCACCTTGCGCTCGGTTATAAAGCCTGCCTGATCAGGGTGGACTAGCCACTGCTAATGGGTGCAGGATTTTAGTGAAAATTTTCAAATCAATGTTGATTAAGGAAATTGGCCGGAAGCTGCCACACTCAGTGGGATCATTACCCACTTTAGGAATTAGGGTGTTATGTGCCACCAGGGTGGAGTCAGGGAGGGATGTGGAATGGATAATAGAATTAAAGGCCGTTGTGAAAGGTTTCAATAGGATGTGGATGGTACATGTAATATTTGGTGGTAATAGCATCTGGGTCAGGACTTTTCCCTAGTGGAAGGTGTTTGAGCACAGTTTAAAATTCTTCTGTTGACATAGGAGCCTTTAGGACTTGTAGGTCAATGTAATTGATGGTCTGATTGAATTTCGTGGTGAAGATCCGGGCTATGTCATCGTTCATAGGTGGTTCTTGTCTTAAGTTGTATAATTTAGAGTAGAAATCGTGGAAGGCTGCAAGTATGTCTGCGAGATTATGTGATGTGTCCCCTGAAGGTGTTTTAATTTGATAGATGAAGGTGGTCTATCTGGCATTTTGCAGCACTTTGGCCAACAAACTACCACACTTACCATCTTGAGAGTAGTATCTATGTTTTGTAAAGAGAAGTTTGTGTTTATTCTGTGCATTGAGGAGTTGTTGCAACTCAGATCTCTTTTCTGCCAACTGTTTATAGGTATCAAGTGAATTACAAAGTTTGTGTTTGTCCTCCAAAGTACTGAATCATTTGGAGTAATGCGGCTAGTTGAGATTCCTGGTTCATTTTAGCTTTTTTAGAAGCAAGAGCAATAAGGTGACCCCTTATGACAGGATTATGAGCCTCCCACGTGGTGGTTGGGGAAAAGGCGGGTAGCGAATTTTAAGAAAAATAATGGTTCAGGGTTTCAGCTTCTTGAAAGACCAGGGTTTGGTCATTAAGCAGCAAGTCACTGAGTTTTAATTGAAACATCTTGGGTAGTAGGGAAGCAGGGCCGGCGCGTCCATAAGGCGGCACAGGCGGCCGCCTTAGGGCGCCAGAGGAGGGGGGGCGCAAAAATCCGAATCTCCTGCCTCTGGCTGGAGACTCGGATTTGTAATCTCACCTCTCTCCCTGCAGCCAGCACACAGCAGGAGCAGGGCAGTGAAGTCAGCCGTCCTCCTCTGATGATGTCAGAAGGGGGCGGGACTTCTACTGCTCCCAGACTCCCCAGCGGTCCTGACTGCAGCTCCAGCCTCCCAGCCGACCACCAGTTGAAAGGTTCTCCCTCTCTGGCCCAAGGTAAGCTTCTGGGAGGGGAAGGGGGTGGGGAAGAAGCATTGTTATTTTTATTTTTTTTTAAATCAAAACGTTTTTTTTTCAGCCCCTTTCTACAGCCCCTGCCCCCACCATACTCCCCCTGCCCCCACCATACTCCCCCTGCCCCCACTATACTCCCCCTGTCCCCACTATACTGCCCCTGTCCCCACTATACTGCCCCTGCCCCCACCATACGGCCCCTGCCCCCACCATACTCCCCCTGCCCCCACCATACTCCCCCTGCCCCCACCATACTCCCCCTGCCCCCACCATACTCCCCCTGCCCCCACCATACTCCCCCTGCCCCCACCATTCTCCCCCTGCCCCCACCATTCTCCCCCTGCCCCACTATACTACCCCTGCCCCCACCATTCTCCCCCTGCCCCCACTATACTCCCCCTGCCCCCACTTTACGGCCCCTGCCCCCACTTTACGGCCCCTGCCCCCACTTTACGGCCCCTGCCCCCACTATACGGCCCCTGCCACCTCTATAGCCCCTGCCCCCACCATACTCCCCCTGCCCCCACCATACTCCCCCTGCCCCACCATACTCCCCCTGCCCCCACCATACTCCCCTGCCCCACCATACTCCCCTGCCACCTCTATAGCCCCTGCCCCCACCATACTACCCCTGCCACCTCTATAGCCCCTGTCCCCACCATACTGCCCCTGCCCCCGCCCCCTCTACAGCCCCTCTATGCCCCTGCCCCACTATACTGCCCCTGCCCCCTCTATAGCCCCTGCCCCACCATACTACCCCTGCTCCCTCTACAGCCTCTGCCCCACCATACTACCCCTGCCCCTTAACAGCCCCTCTATAGCCCCTGCCCCACCATACTACCCCTGCCCCTTAACAGCCCCTCTATAGCCTCTGTCCCCACTCTACTGCCCCATGTGCCCCTCTCCAGCACTTCTATTTCCCTCTATAGACCCTGCCCCACCATACTGCCCATGTCCCCTCTACGTCCCTCTATAGCCCCTGCCCCACCATACTGCCCCATGTGCCCCTCTACAGCACCTCTATAGCCCCTGCCCCCACCACACTGACCCTGTCCTCCTCTACTGCCCCCTGTGCCACTCTACAGCACCTCTATTTCCCTCCATAACCCCTGCCCCACCATACTGCCCCTCTACAGCTCCTCTATTTCCCTCTACAGCCCCTGCCCTGTCTACAGCCCCTCTGCCCCACCATACTGCCCATGTGCCCCCTATACAGCCCATGCCCCCCTCTACAGCCCCTGTCCCCACTATACTGCCCATGCCCCCCTCTATTGCTTTTGTGCCCCCCTCTTTATCCCGTGTGCCTCCTCTATTTCCCACTACTGCCTCTGCCCCCCTTTCACACGCGTCTACTGCCCCGTCTCCTCCCTCTACTTCCTCTACCCGCCTCAACAGCCCCTGTCCCCCCCTCTACTTCCCATTTACCCCCTACCATACTGTCCCTGTGACACCACTTTATTGCCACAGTGTCCCTCGTTAAAGCCTGTGCCCACACCATACTGCCCCAGTGTCCCCCTCTACTGCCCCTGTTTCCCACCATACTGCCCCGTTTCCAACCACATTTCCCCTTTGCTCCCACCACAGCCCCTATACTCCCTTCTACAGCCTCTAACTCCCTTACTTCACATCCCTTCCACCCCATAACTCCAGTACAGCCCCTATTCCCTTACTACAGTCCTTACCCCCACTACAGCCCCTCTCCCCCAATTGCTGCCCATATCCCCCACACTACAGCCCCTGTTCCCACTTGCAGCCATCAACCTACTACTTCAGTCCCTAACCCCCTACTACATCCCCAATTCCCCACTACATTTCCTAAGCCCCCAATGACAGCCCCTAACTCTCAACTACAGCCCCTGTCCCCCTACTACAGCCCCTGTCCCCCTACTACAGCCCCTAACTCCCCAATTAGAGCCCCTATTACCCCACTAAAACTCACTACCACCCTCCCCCCCCCCCCCCCCAAGATTAGGTTCTGGATCTGCCCCTGCTCTGTATACCTGTCTGCATGTCTCTGTATGACTATGTCTGTCTGTGTATGTATGTCTGTGTCTGTATGTCTCTATGACTGTGTCCGTGTGTTTCTGAATGTCACTGTATGCCTGTGTCTGTATGTCTCTGTATGACCGTATCCATATGTCTCTGTATGCCTTGTTCTGTATATCTTTGTGTGACTGTCTGTGTATATATGTCCCTGCATGCCTGTGTAAGTATGTCTCTGCATGCCTGTATGTATCTGTATGCCTTGTTCTGTATGCCTGCATCTTCATGTTTCTGTATGTCCTGTGTTTGTATAAATGTGTCTTTATTTATCTATATGCCAGTGTCTGCATGTCTCTGTGTGTGTCTGTATGACTGTATGTCTGTGTACCTCAGAAAAGGGCTGTGGAAAAGAAAGACACACAAAGGGGCTGGGGGGAAAGGAGATACACATGGGGGTGTAAGACACACTAAAGGGGGGTACAATACACTACATGGGGATTTCAAAAGGCTGGATATGAGACATCGCTAAAGGGGGGGGGGCGGCAAAATTCATCTTCGCCTGTGTAGCCAAAAATCCTTGCACCGGCCCTGTAGGGAAGGTATTGTAATGGCAAGATACAGGGGTGCATGGTCAGACCAGGTTTTAGGGTCATATGTAAGTTTGGATCATGTGGAGAAATCTATGAGGGAGGAAGAGCATGTCAATCCTAGAGTATGTCCCCGCAGTGTGTAATAAATAGGAATAGTCCCTGGAGTAAGGGTGAGTGATATGCCAACGATCAAACATTTACAAAGTGTCTAGCTTGGTTGCTTCATCTAAGTGTTGCTTCTAAGTGTGTGTGGTTGGAGATATTCTGGAGATAAACTGGAGGTAATCTGAGGTATTCAGGAGGATAAATAAAAAGTTAAGATTCGTTTGATTTAAATTATTTACCTCATTGGAATGGCAGACTTAGTTCAGTGTAATAGTTGCTATACATTTTTCCACTTTCCACTTTTTGGAGGTTTGGTTGTTGTCTAATCTGTAGACAGTTCTCTATCTTGCGGCAGGAGATTGTATTTTTAAAGTCTGAGATTTTCAAATTATCTGGTAAACAAACTCAGGCTGGAACTGCTGCAAAGCCACTGCCGCAGAGACATAATAGGAATGGCAGATAAATCACCGTAGGATCTGGTAGACTTAGAGTTGTGGATAAAAGGCATATTGCACAGTCTGTTGCTCTACATAATTCATTTTCTGCACTTTCAGAGTGTAATGGTGTTATGGAGACAGGCACTGAGGCTAGTGGTGTTGTGGAGAGAGGCACTGAGGCTAGTAGTGTTGTGGAAAGAAGCACTGAGGCTAGTGGTGTTGTGGAAAGAAGCACTGAGGCTAGTGGTGTTGTGGAGAGAAGCACTGAGGCTAGTGGTGTTGTGGAGAGAAGCACTGAGGCTAGTGGTGTTGTGGAGAAAGGCACTGAGGCTAGTGGTGTTGTGGAGAAAGGCACTGAGGCTAGTGATGTTGTGGAGAAAGGCACTGAGGCTAGTGATGTTGTGGAGAGAGGCTTGGAGACTATGGTGAGGCCTAATAGAAAGCAGTTGTTGTTGGGGGATTCCATCATAAGAGGTGTGGAGATGGACAATGGTGGTCTTGTGAGGTGTCTTCCTGGAGCTACTGCTCACAGAGACAGGAGACGTATCTGTAATATTGTTAAGCGAGCAAAGCAGGAAGGGGAATTGGATGTACTTGTCCATCTAGGGACAAATGACTTGGCTTGCAATAAGGTTTCAGAGGTTAAGGAAGTTTTTAGTGTTTTTGCCAATGATATACGGCAGGTTGCTTCCACACTGTCATTCTCTGAAGTTCTGCCTGTGCATAACACTCAGAACGACAGGCGGATGCGTATTAGGGACTTTAACTTGTGGCTTGGTGAATGGTGTCGGGAGCATGGATTTGGCTTTATTTCTCATGGTAGCTCTGTTTGGAATGGAAATAAACTGTACAAAAAAGATGGTTTGCATCTTTCTCAAAAGGGAACAAATGTTCTCAGTGAGCAATTCAGAGGTTTTGCTAGGATGTATTTAAACTAGGGGGGGGGGCAAAAGGGTGATAAAACATCAATCCAATTGTCCCCCAAAACAAGGACAGAAGGTGCCTGTAGCAAGTGTGTTAAAAAATTATAAGCTTAGAGTCATGTCTACAAATGCTTGCAGTTTAGGGAATAAGATCTATGAACTTGTGGCAATAATGGCAACTGATAGTGTAGATTTAGTCGTTGTTAATGAGACATGGTATAATGAGAAAAATTACTGGGACATAGCAATACCAGGGTACTCTTTATATAGAAAAGACAGGGAAGGCAGGAAAGGGGGAGGGGTGGCCCTGTATGTGAAGGATAGCATAAAATCTAGCCTAATAAAAGTTAGTGAGGTGAACATAGAGTCCGTTTGGGTTACGTTAGAATTTGGTAATCACACAGTAATTCGTGTAGGTGTGATTTATAGGCCCCCAGGACAAATTGAAGAGTTAGATAATCTACTAGTTGAGGAAATAGCTAAAATGACAATGAAGGGGGAAGTTATCATCATGGGTGACTTTAATCTTCCTGATGTGAATTGGAAAACAAAAATAGCTGCTTGTGCCAGCAGCACACATATTCTAAACTCCCTACTGGGATTGTCTCTAAAACAAGTCGTTGAGGAGCCAACTCATAAAGAGGCCATACTAGATTTAGTGTTAACAAATGGAGATTTGGTATCCGATATTACTGTAGGTGAAAGTTTAGGATCCAGTGATCATCAGTCAGTGTGGTTTAATATAAGAACAGTGACTGAGTCACACCACACAAAATCAAAAGTTTTAGACTTTAGAAAACAGACTTTTCTGAAATTATAATACGTGTAAAGGAGTCATTATCAGACTGGAGCAATTTAAATGGTGTCCAAGAGAAATGGGATTATTTAAAAGTTGCACTACTGAAGGCAACAGAAAATTGCATTAGGCTTGTCAGTAAATGCAAAAAATTCAAGAAACCACTGTGGTACTCCGCAGATGTGGCCAAAATAGTAAAAAACAAAAAGTTAGCATTTAGTAATTATAAAACAAACCAGAGTGAGGAAGACAGAATGATCTATAAGATTAGGCAGAAAGAGGCTAAGCAAGTTATAAGAGCTTCCAAATCACACACAGAAGAGAAAATAACACAGTCAGTAAAAAAGGGGGACAAAACTTTTTTTAGATACATAAATGAGAAAAGAAAAGTAAAACAAGGATTAGTTAGATTAAAAACAAAAGAAGGAAGGTATGTAGAAGAGGATAAAGGTCTAGCTGACTGCCTCAATGAATATTTTTGTTCGGTATTTACAGATGAAAATGAAGGAGAGGGACCTCAGTTAAGAAAAAGGATAAATGAGTTATTTATTACACGTGAGTTTACAGAGGAAGGGGTTCTATTTCAACTGTCAAAAGTAAAGACAAATAAGTCAATGGGACCTGATGGAATACACCCAAAGCTATTAAAAGAGCTTAGTGGTATACTAGCAAAACCATTAACAGATTTATTTAACCAATCATTGATAACAGGAGTAGTCCCAGAAGATTGGAAGTTGGCGAATGTTGTGCCCATTCACAAGAAAGGTAATAGGGAGGAGTCGGGCAACTATAGGCCAGTAAGCCTTACTTCAGTAGTGGGGAAAGTGATGGAAACCAGGTTAAAGGATAGGATTGTTGAACATCTAAAAACACATGGATTTCAAGATCAGAGACAACATGGGTTTACTTCAGGGAGATCGTGCCAAACTAATCTTATTGATTTTTTTGAGTGGGTAACTAAAATTATAGATCAGGGTGGTACAGTAGACATTTCTTACCTAGATTTCAGTAAGGCTTTTGACACTGTTGCACATAGAAGGCTTATCAATAAACTGCAATCTTTAAGTTTGGATTCCAATATTGTTGAATGGGTGAGGCAGTGGCTGAGTGACAGGCAACAGAGGGTTATAGTCAATGGAGTATATTCGAAGCTTGGGCTTGTCACCAGTGGGGTACCTCAGGGATCTGTACTTGAACCCATTCTCTTTAATATTTTTATTAGTGATATTGCAGAAGGTCTTGATGGTAAGGTATGTCTTTTTGCTGATGATACTAAGATATGTAACAGGGTTGATGTTCTAGGAGGGATAAGCCAAATGGCTAATGATTTAGGTAAACTAGAAAAATGGTCAGAGTTGTGGCAACTGACATTTAATGTGGATAAGTGCAAGATAACGCATCTTGGATGTAAAAACCCAAGGGCAGAGTACAGAATATTTGATACAGTCCTAACCTCAACATCTGAAAGGGATTTAGGGGTGATTATTTCTGATGACTTAAAGGTAGGCAGACAATGTAACAGAGAAGCAGGAAATGCTAGCAGAATGCTTGGTTGTATAGGGAGAGGTATTAGCAGTAGAAAGAGGGAAGTGCTCATGCCATTGTACAGAACACTGGTGAGACCTCACTTGGAGTATTGTACGCAGTACTGGAGACCGTTTCTTCAGAAGGATATTGATACCTTAGAGAGAGTTCAGAGAAGGGCTACTAAACTGGTTCATGGATTGCAGGATACTTACCAGGAAAGGTTAAAGGATCTTAACATGTATAGCTTGGAGGAAAGACGAGACAGGGGGGATATGATAGAAACATTTAAATACATAAAGGGAATCAACACAGTAAAGGAGGAGACTATATTTAAAAGAAGAAAAACTACCACAACAAGAGGACATAGTCTTAAATTAGAGGGACAAAGGTTTAAAAATAATACCAGGGGGGGGCGGGGCCAAGCCAGCACGCGGAACAGTCGCACGAAAGCTGAGCTCCCGCTGAAAATATCGAGAATACAAGTAAACTCGCTAAATCTGAGCCAAATACTCACCGGAGTTCATGATACCTGCACTCAGGAAGACACGGTGAGGAGCCTGATACAAAAATCGAGCACTTTGGAACTCGGGAGCGCGAGATGTCAAGCCGGGGCCTGCAAGCGATGGTGGCGGGGAGAGACGGCCGCTCTCCCCGTCAACAAGCCAGAGACACAGACCCACGAGTGCCCTGCTCCCCCCCCTGGACCAGTGGGGGTTATCCCGGTCCGACCCCAAGAGAACACACGGGGTTGAGACCCTCAGAGGAAGGGCGGGAGAGCAGAGAGACGAGATGCGGCCCAGCAACATGGCTGCCGCCACGTGCGCTCGACACACAGAACCGCCAGACCTCATGTCCAAGCTAGATGCCATACTAGCCGCGTTCTGGAGGCGAATGGCAGAGAAGGAGCAACAAAAGGAGGTATGCAGACTGACCAAACCCTCACCTGAGGGACTACCAGCACACTCCCAACGCAAACGCAAACCCCCCCACGCTAACAGAACCAGAAGATGGCGACGAAAACAACGACGATCCCGACGGGCGCACATATCCAAGCGACTGACCTTATCAAGACCAGCGCACCGCCGGGTCCAAAACAAGCAATCCAGCCCATCAACCTGGCAAGCTAAGGGGGCCCTAGCGGAGCGACAATCAACCCAGAGCTGGGACCGGACAACACTGATAAGACCCAAGCGGCGCCTTCCAAGTCCGCCCCTCTCAACCAGCATGGACTTATACTCACAAGAGGACATACCACCGGGCAAGCTCCTCGTCCATCAACAGGACTCTATAACTCCCCAACGAGGGGTCAGCTGACCCAGGCAAAGAGCGGACTGCACTGTTTACCAAGATGCAGAGACTGCACTGTTTAACAGTTGATTAGTTCTAGTATGGTTTTTTCCTTAGGTGCAAACCCTGTAGTACGCTCTATTCACCCTAAACTTCTCTAGTCATGTTTCCCTGTGGTAGGAACAAATAATAGCATTGTATGACTTAACCATGAAAAGATTATGTGTTAGATTCAGTGCATGAAAGGTACCTACACTGAGCCCACTCCTACACGCCCCGGCTGCCCTGTTCCTACACTCAGGGGCATATTATCAGCAGCTAACTCTCTTTAGCTCACAAGAGGGAAACCCAATGTCTCTAAACAGGGCCCCTTTGTGAGTCTCCTTGGCTTATATCACACGCTCAGCCTATGCCCACAAGCATAATCTTATTCTTCTATTAACGGCACTGCAAATAATCAGTATTGTAATCTCTTCTTACCTGAAGATCAGCCTGTTACTACATAACCAGCTCTATTCTCAAGCGTGGTAGGCCAGTCGATTGATATAACATGTTCCCTAATGCTCACTAACCGCACATACCAGGCTAGGCAAATACTAAGCATGTTTAACAACTTTCTTACTAACCTGTCCACTATGTACTAACACTTAAACTGTACTACCTCTCACAGGGCCATCACACGGTTTGCGAACAGTTTATTATTACCACTTTCGACATACAGCTCTGCTAGCATAATGTCTTGTTCACTTGTTTATCCTCACGATATGATAACCACACTACTGTTATTATTACTACTATATGATCGTAATATGTAGCAACGTAACACCCCACTAGTTTTGTTTAAAGCGAAAAGGTCTAACCAGTTATGTTTTAAACTATACATACACTCACGCCATTACTAAGCATGTATACGCATCTAGGAACGCATCTATGGCGTATAGATAAGCCTGTACCTAAAAATCTAAAAACGCGCATGTAGCGCTGCCACTGTTTTAACTCGTTGATTTGCACATATACGCTATTGTGGCGTTCGTCAATATTTCCGCAACCACCTGCGCAACAAAAATAAAGAACTAAAAAAATAATACCAGGAAGTATTACTTTACTGAGAGGGTAGTGGATGCATGGAATAGCCTTCCAGCTGAAGTGGTAGAGGTTAACACAGTAAAGTTTAAGCATGCATGGGAGTTTAAGCATGCGTGGGATAGGCATAAGGCTATAGTAACTATAAGATAAGGCCAAAGACTAATGAAAGTATTTAGAAAATTGGGCAGACTAGATGGGCCGAATGGTTCTTATCTGCCGTCACATTCTATGTTTCTATGTTTCTATGTTTCTAATAGTGAGCTAATTTGTCTCCTAGTAGTGGAAAGATATGTTATATTACTCCAACTGGATGTTATATTAGATGTGGTGTCCATTGCCGAGTTCAGGGAGATGTTGAGGTCACCAACAAGTAGTAAATCAAAATACCTTCTTGAAAAGATTCTATGGACCTGAAACTTTTCCTCGAACACGTCCTGAACACTTTGCATTGCCTTCTGTTTAGGATGTGGAGGTTAGCCATCCACTTTGCTTGTCCTATCTGACCCTTCACTAAGAGGAGTCTACCCGAGTCACCGGATGTATGGGTTTTATAAATAAGGGTACAGAGGATGTAATGAATATGGCCACCTCTCGAGCCCTCTGAGAAATTGCTGAAATACCCTGTAGGGCATCATCTATGGTTTCAGAAATTAGGTGCCTTATCTTTACGAAAGTGCGTCTCCTGGGCAAATACTATATCGGCATTTAATTTGTGGAATTTGATGAGCGCAAATGTGTACTTTTCTGGTGATTTTAGGCCTCTGACATTTAGAGTAGCCATAATGTGGACGATATACACTCAAGAACTCTAGCTTAGGACTCGCAGGCAACACCAAGTTTACTCAAAATGTAAAACTAAAAATGAACAACTATATACACAGTAACAAACAGGAAATTAATGTTTGCAATGAATCAGTATTCTGCAGAATGCCAGAACTGAAACCATCAGTATCTATTACATGGTGAGAGGGTTTTTCCCCATGGGGATCAAATTGACACCACTTACACAGTCACTAGGACCAGGGGAGGTGTAATATGCAAAAGAGCTAGTGGCTGTAGAAGCTTACCATTTATGAGCTTTGCCATACAGCTATACTTTAGCGTTTGAAGAAAACAAAATGGGCATCATAAGAATTTCGACTTTCATAGTTGGGAGGGGTAATAGGACAAAAGGTTCGCTTGAAATAGAGAATCAGTTAAGTACGTGGGTTTAGAAGTATTGGGCATTGTGGTAGATCGCTACAGGGATTGTCTCTGTGGCATAATCTCCTTATCTGACTTGGCCATGTGAGTGAATAGGGGCCAAACTCTGGGATATGAATAGTGTAAAATGTAGACATATGGGTAGGCTACACCCCATGTGGTATATAACACTAATCTCTTCATAGAGCATTGGGCTTGAGCGTAGTTGAGGCCAGAGAGTGAAGGGTATGCAAGCTGACAACTGACAACTTATTGAGAAGGTGTAGCTCTGTGATCATAGAATAGATAGGGTCTTAACCCATAGTTTTGTATTTTTTTGTATGAAGGGATGTGGACTGATAAACAACCCCTCACTGGCAAGTCATCCAGTGAATTAAAAAAAAATACTTGGCTAAACAAGCATAGCCCCGGTGTGGCGTGATTGGGGTAAAACCACCCGATTATTGTAGGAGGAAGTTTTGTGGGCCCTTACCCGGGACAGGTCAGCGATTTGGGGGAGAGATGGATAGACCAGAAGAAGGGCGGGGAGTAGAGTGGAGGTGGGAAGGGATGGCACAGGTGTATGAACGAGGGAAGGGAGAAAGGTTAGGGAAAAAGCCATATAGCAAAATAAAACATTAATTCAGACAATATAGAGCACATAGCACAGTATCATCTTACGAGTGCTGCTTGGTTTGGAAAGACATCTCCAATTTTCTGAGCATGTATGTCGCTTTTGAAAGGTAGACTTTTGATGGCCTCCTTGATACTATGTCAGCTGAGAAAGTTGAGATTTTGAGGGAGCTCATTCATCTTGTAAGGATTTAGGCGCAATGTCGAGGCTCGAGGTGCCTAGGTGTGAATCTGCATTATGCCCCATCATAAGGTAGAAGCCTGATGTGTGTGGATTTGCTGCCATACAGCTCCGAGGTTGGCTCTACCCCCTCAAGATAAATTTTTTGGGGAAGGCAGAGATTTAAACAAATAAATACTTTTTTTAAAAAGGTTATCCTTTCAACCAACTACGATCAGAAGTTGAAAAGTAGAAAATATGAATAGATCTCCCTCTAGATAAGAACAAAAAAACTATTGGATTTTCAGAATAAAACATTTGAGTTTTCCTTTAATACCCAGTACAATGAGACAACTTTTTATATCAGTCAGACATTAAAAAAATATTGGCCAATATTATTAGAAGATAAGGTTTTAAGGCCTGAATTACCCATTAGACCTAATGTAAACTTCAGAAAGGGAAATCATTTTATGAATTACTTAACACATGGCACTTTTAGGAATAAAAAATCAGAATAATGAATTGGTGAATTTTACTCAAGAAGGTTTGTTACATGTGGACATTGTAAAACCTGACACTACAGTGTCTTTTAACCCATGACAGGAAGTTTTTAAAAAGAGGAATAGATTTTCCTGGTCTTCCACACATATTGTGTACCTGCTAACTTGTAAGTGTGGTGCACAATATTTTTGAAGGATGGGAAGAAAAAGTCAGATTCCACTTTTTAGAACATTTGAATAACATTAGAAAAGTTTGACATCTCATTCGGTTTCTTGTCTGCAATCAAAATTCATCATTTGATCCCCGAAATCTCTAATTTATTGTAATTAAATAAGTTAAGTTCAATGAGAGAGGAGGGGATCTGATGATGAAGCTAACAAGGAGAGAAGGTTTTTTGATGCACAGACTTCAGACATTACATCCCAAAGGGCTGAATGTATATTTTGATTCAGTATGCTTTTTAAAAAAAATATACAGTCATGGGGAAAAAACAAAGTACAAGCTCTTTGAATTCTATGGTTTTACATATCAGGACATAATAACAATCATCTGTTCCTGAGAAATTGCAAAACATCCAAGAGTTACATCTCAGACTCTACAGGCCTCAGTTAGCATGTTAAATGTTAGTTCAAAAGTTAATTATACTACAATTAGAAAAAGGCTGAACAAGTATGGTTTGTTTGGAAGGGTTGCCAGGAGACAGACACTTTTCTCTAAAAAAAACATGACAGCATGGCTTAGGTTTGCCAAGTTGCATCAGAATAAACTACAATATGTATGGAACAATGTTCTTTGGACAGACAAGACCAAAGTTGGGGTGTTGGGCCATGATGCACAGCGCCCAGGGGAGGGCTGGCAGCCTTAGGTCTGGGGGGCAAATCCAGTCAAGTGGCCCATTGCACCAAGAGGAGAGTAAAAACACCTTTCCCATGTGATTGAAAGTGTGTGTGTGTGGGGGGGGGGGAGCAGTCACCTAAACAGACAATCAATGACAGGCACACACACTTGCTGATTTGGCACACACTAAAAAACACACACTCACTGACAGGCACACGCACACACTCACTGACAGGCACACGCACACACTCACTGACAGGCACACGCACACACTCACTGACAGGCACACGCACACACTCACTGACAGGCACACAGACACACACAGAAAGACATTGTTACAGGCATACTGACTCAGACAGACATACTGGCTGACACAGACAAATTGGCACACATACAGAGACATACTTGCACACAGACATACTGACACACACACAGAGATACATACTGGTACTCACACAGACACACACAGAAAGACACACTGTTACAGGCATACTGACTCAGACAGACAGACATACTGACACACACACACACAGGCATACTGACTGACACACACAGACAAACTGGCACACACACAGAGACATACTTGCACACACATAGACAGACATACTGGCACACACATAGACAGACATACTGATGCACACACACAGACATACTGATGCGCACACACATAGACATACTGACATACTAACGCACACACAGACATACTGACATACTGACACACACAGACATACTGACACACACAGACATACTGACACACACAGACATACTCATACACACACACACAAACTTTACACTTTTAAAACCAGTGGACAGGGGCTGAGTAAGGGGACAGGGCTGTAGTGGGGGACAAGGGGTGGTAGTGGAGGGTATAAGCTGTAATTGGGGGTTTAGGAAATGTACGGGGGGATAGGGGCTGAAGCAAGTTGATGGCTACAATTTGGGAAAGGGACTGTGGTGTGGGTAATATGGGTTGCAATTGGGGGAGAGGAGCTGTAGTGGGGATGTTATGGGGCTGTGGTGGGGGGCATGGGGCTGAGGAAGGGGGCAGGAGCTGAGAGGGGGGAAAGGAGCAGGGAAAGGGTGGGACAGGGGCTGACCAAGGGGACAGGGGCTGAGGTAGGGGACAGGGGCTGAGGAGGGGGGACAGGGGCTGAGGAGGGGGGACAGGGGCTGAGGTAGGGGACAGGGGCTGAGGTAGGAGCTGACTAAGGGGACAGGGGCTGATGAAGGGGAGGTGGGGACAGGGGCTGAGGTGTGGACAGGGGCTGAGGTGTGGACAGGGACTGAGGTGTGGACAGGGACTGAGGTGTGGACAGGGCCTGAGGTGGGGACAGGGCCTGAGGTGGGGACAGGGCCTGAGGTGGGGACAGGGCCTGAGGTGGGGACAGGGGCTGAGGTGGGGACAGGGGCTGAGGTGGGGACAGGGGCTGAGGTGGGGACAGGGGCTGAGGTGGGGGCAGGGCCTGAGGTGGGGACAGGGGCTGAGGTGGGGGCAGGGCCTGAGGTGGGGACAGGGGCTGAGGAGGGGGGACAGGGGCTGAGGAGGGGGGACAGGGGCTGAGGAGGGGGGACAGGGGCTGAGGAGGGGGGACAGGGGCTGAGGAGGGGTTACAGGGGCTGAGGAGGGGTTACAGGGGCTGAGGAGGGGTTACAGGGGCTGAGGAGGGGGTACAGGGGCCAGGGCTGAGGAAGGGTGACAGGGGCTGAGGAGGGGGCAGGGGCTGACTAAGGGGACAGGGCTCAGGATGGGGGGCAGGGGCTGACTAAGGGGCAGGGACTGAGGAGGGGACAGGGCTGAGGAGGGGAATAAAAAAAAACACTAAAGTGTATTTCCCCCCTCCCTGAGTCTTGCCTTAGGCCAGGGAGGGGTGGACAGCAGCCAACAGGAGCAGCAGCCAGCAGCAGCCAGTGAAGTCGTCCTCTCCTGATGATGTCAGGAGGAGGGGCCGTGACTTCCTCTGCTCATCATCATCAGGAGAGGCCGGCCGACTCCACTGACTGCAGACTGCAGGAAGAGTGAGGTAAGTTGAAAAATCTGACTCCTCAGCCAGAAGCAGGGGATTCAGATTTTTCCTTTTTTGCTGGGTGTGGGCGGCCCTGGGTTTAGGGCGGCCTGGGGGGCAATTGCCTCCCTGCCCCCCTTCCCAGCCCGCCCCTGACAGCGCCACTTTGGAAAAAACTAAACACAACATATCAGCACAAACACCTCATATCAACTGTCAAGCACAGTGGTGAAGAGGTGATGATTTAGTTTTTTTTTTAGCAGCCACAGGACCTGAGAACCCTGCAGTCATTGAGTCAATCATAAACTCCACTGTGTACCAAAGAAGTCTAGAGTCAAAGGTGAGGCCATCTGTCCAACAGCTAAAGTTTGGCTGAAATTGGGTTATGCAACAGGACAATAAACTTAAAGGATCACTATAGTGTCAGGAAAACAAACCCGTTTTCCTGACACTACGTCATCCTTGGGGGACCCTCACCCTCAGTGTCCCCCTTCCGTGGTGCTGAAGGTTAAAACACCTTTAGCAGCTTACCTTAATCCAGCGCCGGCCTCCCTCGCCGACATTAGCTCCCGAGTGGAGCGGAATGCGCATGCACAGCGCGCATTCTAACAGTCCATAGGAAAGCATTTCTCAATGCTTTCCTATGGACGTTCTGAAACTGCTATGTTTACATGTGAAGGGTTAAAACCTGAGGGACCTGGCACCCAGACCACTTCATTGAGGGCATCAGCAAATCTACAATGGAATGGCTGAAAAAGAAAAAAATCAAGGTGTTGCAATGCCCCAGTCAAAGTCAAGACCTCAACCTGATTGAAATGCTGTGGCTGGACCTTAAGAGAGCTGTGAATAAACAAATGGCAAAAAAACTCAATGAGCTGAAGCAATGTTGTAAAGAGGAGTGGGACAACATTCCTCCCCAATAATTTGTTCAGCCCTTTTGGGTGGGATCATTCTAATATGCAACACACACACAGACAGACATACTGGCACACACAAACATACTGACAAACACATACTGACACATACTGACACACGCAGACACACACACACACACATACTGACACACACAGACAAAGTGCAATCCTAATATATAGCAACCAAGTAAAGTGCACAATGCAAATATATTGATTTACATACAAGTTAGTATTGATAGATGTAGCATGTCACCATAAGTTCATAGAGTTCGTCCTATACGTTTCATCCCACCTAGAGACTTCCTCAGGGACAATTCGGTGCTTTTCAAACAATATACAAAAAGCACAGTAAAAGCAAACTTTCTTTAAACCTACAGATGGGAACAGTTTCATAATTTTTAACAGCTGTCACTATCCAAAATGGCAAAAAAATAAAAAGAAAAAAGAACTATTTTTAAGGATAAAACATAATTGTTCTAAACAGAAAGATTTCTAATTTCAAGCTAATGTTATAGAAAAAAATGAGAAATTGTTAGAGAAATCAAATGGAGAGGAACTCTTAAAAAAAGAGATGATCTTTTGGCTCCAAAAAAAAAGTTCCACTATTCTTTTTTTTTTGCTAAGTATAATGAAGAAGCAAATCTAATTAAAAAAGCTACGGCAAAACATTGGCCTATACGTATCCAAGCTAAAAGATGTGAAAGGGGTAAGGGCTGCGCCAAGGGCTAGCAGCAGTAGTCTTTAAAAATACAAACCAGACCAAATGGTCTAGATGGATAAACAACAACAAGTAGGCCTATGTAGATAATAAAAAGCGGTAGAGAATAAAAGTCTCATTTAAGACAACTGAATAAAAATAGGAGTTGATCCATCCGGATAATAAAATATAAAATGTAGAGGTTAATAAAAAGTCATATAAAAGTCTCACTGATGTATCTGGACAGGGTAGGGGTATAGTCCTCGGGAGTTGATCCGTCCGGATTGTTAAAATATCCATGTATGTGAATACAAAAGGAAATCACGACAAGCAGCCGATAGTGTGATATAGTTAAGATCCAATGGTAAAATAGATAAAAGGAAGATAATACACTCACATTTGTGAGAGCTCTAACCAGCTCTGGGGTGAAAGGCGTGTAGCGGTATGATCCCCGCTAAAGTATATAATGGAGAGGTGCGTCCGTCTGGTTTATTCAGTGCTTCAGGGTATATAAAAAACAGCAATAGTGCTCTCAGTATATAAGGGATGAGTAATAAAATATATATAAAATATACTCACAAGTATAGAGGAGGAGGTACTGCTCTATTGACACAGTGTAACAGCTCCTGGCTCGCCACATGGCGCGTTCATGCCCGACCGGCACAACCACGCCGAAAAGTTGAGCTTACCTGCTCAGCCTGGAGCCGGGAACCGCTCCTCCGGATCTTCTGGGCAGTTTGCCCAAAACAAAGCTGGACATGCAGTCGCGTCCATCAATGGCTTCGTCCCCCAGGGTTATACGAAAGTGCGTGTGATGTCACGACGCAAACGCACACGCCCGTTCTGGGGTGAGAGGTCACCCTTCGACGAATTGCAGTCTAGAGAGGGATCTATAAATCCCTGAAGTGTCCCAGTACCTTGCCCTGTCGTGGTTTCCTGTCCTGGTTCCAGAGAGTGCGTTTATCTTTGCTATTATTGTGATTTCCGGTATTTTACCTTGGCTATTCCTGACTACTCTGATTTCTGGTTCCCCTGACTTGGCTTGTTAAATGGTATTTGTGTATTTCTGGCTTCCTTGACCTCGGCTATCCTTTGACCATTCTCTGTCTCTAACGTATTAGTCCGGCCATTCTAAGGACCAGTTTACGTTCTATCCTTTCTGTTTCTTTCTATATTCTATGTAGATGTTACATAGTTCTGCGTGCTGGACCACACTAGCAGTCGTGACATTACGACAGGGCCATGGATCCTGCAGAACTATGTAAGCATATGATAGCCTGTGAAGGCAGGGTGGAGGATATGGACCACAGGTTAGATCAATTTTCCCAAGTATTCCAGACCTTGATTCAGAGAACGGCTTATCTTGAAGCACCACCGGTACAACCAGTTGCTCCGCCACCTGTTCCTGCACCTGTGGCATACAAACCTCCATCCATAACTCTTTCTCCTCCCCCTAGTTTTGGAGGTGATTCCAAGGAGTTCAGAGGTTTCCTGAACCAAATTGAATATCACTTTGAGGCTTCCCCTGGCTCCTTCCCAACAGATAGGTCAAAGATTGGCTATCTTATGAACCAGCTAACTGGTAAGGCCTTAACTTGGGCCAACCCCTTATGGGAAAGCGGTAATTCCATTGCCCGTAATTATAGTGAATTCCTAAGAGCATTTAAAGCTACCTTTGAGCCTATGGGCAGAGAGAAAAACGCAGCTAAAGCCCTAATGAGAATTAAGCAAGGCAGTGGTTTTGTAGTTGACTACGCTATAGAATTCAGGACGTTAGCCTCTGAGGTGGACTGGACTAACAGTTGTCTTGTGGCTGCTTTTTCTGAGGGTTTGGCTGAGAATATACAGGATGAGACTGCTGCTAGAGACCTTCCGGTCAATCTTAATGATTATATAACCTACATGATTGACATTGACAATAGACTCAGGGATAGAGAGAGGAACAGAAAACGTATAAGACGTACCAACTTATCTATAGCCCCTCGCTTTTCCAACCCAGTGGTAGGTAATCCTGTTCCACTTTCAGAGGCTGAGCCCATGCAATTGGGCATTACTAAGCTCACTGAGGCAGAGAGACAGCATAGACGAAATGAGGAGTTGTGTCTTTATTATGGGAAGAAGGGACATCTAAGGCTCTCATGCTCCTCACAGCCGGAAAACATGCGCACCTAAGGCACGTTCGGGGACCGACCTTAGGTGTGATGTATATGTCCCCCAAATTGACTAAGAACCGTTTCCTTGTAAAAGTAACTCTGCATTGTAAGAGAACTACTATTCAGTGTGAGGCCATGATCGATTCTGGGGCAGCAAAGAATTTCCTTGACAGAGAATTCTCTGCTAAACATCTCCAGCCATTGAGGCAGAAAGATAGACCCATTGCAGTTGAGGCCATTGATGGGAGACCTCTTACCCAACCTCTCATCACTCAGGAAACTTTACCTATCCCTGTCTCAGTAGGCATCTTACATTCTGAGGAATTGGTTTTCCAGATTATTTCTTCCCCTTCCTGCCCTGTGATACTCGGTTTCCCTTGGCTCCAGAAACACAGTCCACGTCTAGATTGGATTAAAGGAGAAATTGTGGGTTGGGGAGAGAATTGCAAAAGTCATTGTGAACACCATATGCCACATCAATGTACCTACTGTACCTACTGCACCTCCCTTAGATCCCACCGCAGTATTTAGAGTTAAAGGAAGTTTTTAATTAGGTTCAGAGGTATTACCACCGCAAAGACCGCTATTACTGTGCCATACATTTGCTATCAGGTACTATGCCTCCAAAAGGGGGAGTTTATGCACTGTCTTCTCAAGAAACTCTCTGCTTGGAGTAGTATATAAAAGATGCTTTAAGAAAGGGCCACATACGGAGATCCTCTTCACCTGCTGGGGCTGGGTTCTTCTTCATCTCTAAAAAAGAAGGAGACCTACGCCCTTGCATCGATTATAGGGGTCTAAATAAAATAACGATTAAGAACGCCTACCCAAATGCCCCTTATTTCTGAACTATTTGACAGGTTAAAAGGTGCCAGAGTATTCACCAAACTCGACCTAAGGAGTGCATATAACCTAGTCAGAATTAAGGTGGGACACGAGTGGAAAACGGCGTTCAACACCAGAATGGGACATTATGAGCAGGGCCGGCCTTAGGCCTTTAGGCACATTGTGCGAAAAATTTTCACAGCACCTCCGCCCCCCCCCCCCGTCATCCATGTATGATGTAATGTTTGTATTGTCTGTGTATGTGATGGGTGTGATGACTGTGTGATATGTATGGCTGTGTGTGACATCTGTAATGGGTGTATTAACTGTGTGTGATATGCGTGTATTGGTTGTATGTGATATTTGTGCTGGGTTTATTGGCTGTGTGTGATGGGTATTTAATTCAGATAAAAATATGCATTTAGGCCTGTGTGTGAATGCAGGTGTATATTTTTGCAGAGTTATGTGCACACAGTCCCACAGTCAGATGCACACAGTTATACATGTACACTGTCAAAGACACCACATGCAGATAGTCACATACACAGGATCAGGCAGAAACACACAGGTACAGGCAGTAACACACATACACAGTTACAGGTAGATAAATACACTCACACACAATTACAGGCAGACAGCCGCAGACACAGGCAGACAGCCACACACACAGCCACACATACAGTCTTACACACACATACTTACATGCAGACAGTCACACACACACACACAGCCACACACACACAGGCAGACAGTCACACACACACACACACACACAGAAAGCCACACACACACACAGTCACACACACACACAGGAAGACATCCACACACACACACACACGCAGCCACACACACACAGTCACACACACACAGGAAGACATCCACACACACACACGCAGCCACACACACACAGCCACACACACAGGAAGACATCCACACACACACACACACACAGGCAAGCAGTCACACACACACACACAGGCAGACAGTCGCACACTGGTAGACAGTCACACACAAACACACAGAGGCAGGCGGCCATAAACACACAGAGGCAGATGGCCATACACACACAGGCAGGCAGTCACACACACACGCAGTCACACACACAGGCAGACAACCACACACACACAGGCAGACAGCCACACAGAGGCAGACAGCCACACACACAGGCAGACAGCCACACACACACACACAGCCACACAGAGGCAGACAGCCACACACAGGCAGACAGCCACACACACACACAGGCAGACAGCCACACACACAGACAAACAGTCTCACACACACACACACAGGCAGTCTCACACACACACAGACAGACAGCCACATACACACACACACAGGCAGACAGCCACATACACACACACACACACACACAGGCAGGCGGCCATACACACACAGAGGCAGGCGGCCATACACACTGGCAGACAGCCACACACACACACACACCAGCAGACAGCCACACAGAGGCAGACAGCCACACACACACACAAGCAGACAGCCACACACAAAGGCAGACAGCCACACACACACACATACACACAGGCAGACAGTCACACACACACACACATGCAGGCAGACAGTCACACACACACACACATAGACAGCCACACACACATGCAGAAAGCCACACACACACAGTCACACACACACAGGAAGACACACAGTCACACACACACACACAGGCAAGCAGTCACAAACACAGGCAGACATCCACACACACAGGCAAGCAGTCACACACACAGGCAGACAGTCTCACACACACACACACAGGCAGACAGACAGCCACACACACACACACATGCAGGCAGACAGCCACACACACACACACACAGGCAGACAGCCACACACACACATGCAGGCAGCCACACACACACACACACAGGCAGACAGCCACACACACACACACACACACACACACACACACAGAGGCAGGCGGCCATACACACACACACCAGCAGACAGCCACACACACACACACACACAAGCCGACAGCCACACACAAAGGCAGTCACACACACACACATACACACAGGCAGACAGTCACACACACACACACACACACAGGCAGACAGTCACACACACACACGCACACACAGGCAGACTGTCATACACACACACACACACAGGCAGACAGTCATACAGTTACCTCTGTTCATTCTGAGGATTGGAGGCAGTGCAGGAACTTCCTGCTTTCCCTGCAGCAGTTAACCGGCACTTTTAGCTCCGCCCCCTCTGTCAGTTTAGCTCTGCCTCTGCCGCACAGGAAGCTCTGCCCCCGCTGCAAATTATTTTTATATAATAATCCCGGCCGGCCATTTGTGAGCTGTGCAGCCGTATGGCGCCCCCTGCTCCATTGCACCCTGTGTGGCCGCACAGCTCGCACACCCCTAAGGCCGGCCCTGATTAGGAGTGCCTGGTCATGCCGTTTGGTTTGTGCAATGCCCCAGCGGTATTCCAGGACTTTCTAAACGATGTCCTTAGAGAATACCTCCACATGTTCGTATTGGTGTATCTAGATGACATTCTTATCTATTCCCCAGACCTGGATACCCATCACGAACATGTGAAAATCGTGTTAAAAACCCTGTTAGAGAACAGCTTATATTGTAAGCTTGAAAAGTGCTAGTTTGACCAGACTGATATACAATTCCTTGGATATGTAATATCCCCTTCTGGCTTCAAAATGGACCCACGCAAACTGGAGGAAGTATTGCAATGGCCGTTACCCAAAGGCCTTAAAGCTATACAACGCTTTGTAGGATTTGCAAACTACTACTGCAGATAGATTAAGGGTTTTTCATCTGTGATTGCTCCTATCACCAACCTTACCCGAAAAGGAGCCAACTGTAATTCTTGGCCCAAGGAGGCAAAAGAGGCATTTGAATTAAAATCTTTATTTGCTTCAGCACTAGAGTTGAGCGGACACCTGAATGTTCGGGTTCGCGGGTTTCGGACGAACATCGGCAAAAAGTTTAATTCGGGACTCGAACTTGACCCCAACTTGACCCCGAACCCCATTGAAGTCAATGGGGACACAAACTTTTGGGCACTAAAATGGCTCTAAAAAAGTCCTGGAAAGGGCTAGAGGGCTGCAAAAGGAAGCAAAATGTATTGCCTAAGTACTAATATACTTACCCAGTGGAAGAAGAAGAATGTTACACTGTATACAATTTTAAATAAAAAGTATACAAGCATAGCCAGGATTCAGCTGTAAGCATTTGCAACACTTACAACAATCAAGTAACACACATTCATATAAAATGTAAGTTACTTGGCCAGTCAATGTAATGACAGGAATGAATAAGTAGATAACTCCCAAATTCCCACAGTATTAGAGAGCTATCTACTAAAAGGCTGAAAGACCTGAATTGGTCTTTCAGCCAAATTTACTAATACTAAGTAAAGATTACTTAGTATTAGTAAATTATGCCCCTACTCGCTATACCGCGAGTAGGGTCATGTCTACTAAACAGTGAGCAGCCTATGGCTGCTCAGTGTTTAAAAAAAAAAAAAAAAGAAAAAGGTTCCATCCTCCTGAGCCCCCATCCCTGAACGGCGGGTGGGGGCCCTAAAGTAAAATAAAGGGGGGACCTATTGCCCTCCCCCTGGCACCCATCCATGAGCGGTGGGTGGGGGCCCTAAATTCGAATAAAGGGGGGACCTATTGTCCTCCCCCCGGCCCACACCCCCGAGCGGTGGGTGGGGGCCCTAAAGTAAAATAATGGGGGGGGACCTATTGTCCTCCCCCCAGCCCCCACCCCTGAGCGGCGAGTGGGGGCCCCTAAATACCAATAAGGAGGGACCTATTGACCTCCTCCCCAGGTCCCCACCCGAGCGGCGGGTGGGGGCCCTAAATTAGAATAAGGGGGGACCTATTGTCTTCCCCCGTGGTCCCCACCCCTGAGCGGCGGGTGGGGGCCCTGAGCGGCGGGTGGGGGCCCGAAATTAGAATAAGAGGGGGACCTAATATCCTACCCCCTGGCCCCCACCCCTGAGCGATGGGTGGGAGCCCAAAATTAGAATAAGAGGGGGACCTAATATCCTACCCCCTGGCCCCTACCCCTGAGCGGTGGGTGGGGGCCCTAAATTAGAATAAGGGGGGGACCTAATGTCCTCCCCCTGACCCCCACCCCTGAGCGGTGGGTGGGGGCCCTAAATAAAAAATGGGGGGGCCTAATGTCCTGCACCCTGGACCCCACCCCTGAGAGGTGGGTGGGGTCCCTAAATAAAAATTGGGGGGGGACCCAATGTCCTCCCCCCTGGCCCCCAACCCTGAGCGGTGGGTGGGGGCCCTAAATACTCCACCAGTCAGAGTGCTCCGTGTCATTTTACACAGCGTGGGAAAGTTCTTTGGAATTTTCCCACGCTGTGTAGTTTGACTCATAACACTCTGATTGGTTACTTAATCCACCAATCAGAGTGTTATGATTCAAATTACACAGCGTGGGAAAATTCCAAAGAACTTTCCCACGCTGTGTAAAATGACACAGAGCACTCTGATTGGTGGATTTCAAGCCAACCAATAGAGTGCTGTGACAGGTAAATGTAGAGACATACCTGTCAGTGTCTTCATTTACCTGTCAGAGCACTCTGATTGGATGGCTTGAACCCACCAGAGTGCTCTGAGCCTAATTGCAGGGCGGGGCAAGGCATTATATGCCTTCCCCTGTCCTGCAGAGCTCAGTCCGCGCGCAGCCCTCCATGGGTGAAGATGGATCTTTTTTAAAAAAAAAAAATTTTAAGTGCCTCGGTTATTATGGATTTTTATTTGGCCTTTTTTGGGGCTGAAAAACGAATATTTTAGAAGAAAGAAAACATCAAATGGTAAGTTTTATTTTATTTTTACAGGTACTTTGTTAAAGGTCCCCCCCTCATTATTTTTAAGGTGAGGGGTAGGTAGGGGTTAATTATTATTTTTTGGGGGGGAGGGGTGACTAGGGGTTTGGAGACCCCTAGTCACCTGGGCGGGGGGGGGTTACATTTTTATTTAGGGCCCCCACCCGCTGCTCGGGGGTTTTGCCTTTTATGATTACCACAGAGCAATTTCATCTAAGGCAGCAGCGGCTCTGGCACAGTCCAACACTCGCATCAATTGGAGTCAGTTGGACACAGCTTTTCTGCAGGCATTTTGCTGGCTTGAGACCTCCATCTTGTGCAGTTTGCTCCGCTACCTTACATTCCTCCAAATTATGTCCATACGTAGCAGAACACCCTATATATCAGCCCTCTACTTCCTACTCATCCTCCAACCTCTCCATCAGTCAGCACAGGGGACAGAGAGATAAGCTGGGCAGACCAGTAGTATTCCTGGGCAAAACACAGATATGCAACGACTTCAACGCCGGATCATGTAACTACAATGCATGCAGCTTGTTGCATATTTGCACCATCTGCTTCAGGTCACATACAAAAGACACGTGATGGAAGTAAACAGACACCTTGGCTTACCATTTACGCACCCACCCCTCCCCTCACCTGGTTCAATATTTTATTTCTGGGTTTTCTGAGGGTTTCCACACAGGTTAGTAGCACTCCCAACAGGTACACTGGAATGTCCTAACTTACACTCTGCTACCATCAACCCATCCGCCGTTGACAAATTACTACAGAGCGAGAGACCACATCAGGCTTTATGGTCGGTCCTTTTTCACACCCTCCTTTTTCTTCATGGCGCACGAACCCTATCGGAGTGGTTACCAACAACACATCTAATAAAAAACGTTTGATTATCGATTTGTCAGCACCTCATTCTTCAAAAAACCCTAGTTTAAATTCATTAATACCGGCTGAAGAATTCTCTCTTTATTATGCCTCCGTGGATCATGCCATACAAGCTATACTACTGGCCGGCAAATAAGCCTGGCTCAGTAAGACGGACATAACTAACGCTTTCAAATTACTACCAATCCATCCGTCTCTCTGGCACATCCACGGCATCAAATGGAGGGATAATTATTACTTCACCACCAGGCTCACTTTCGACTCCAGGAGCAGCCCGAAGCTGTTCGATATATTTGCAGAAACACTTTGTTGGCTGCTCCTGAATACAGTCAGATGCCCCACAGTCTTACACTATTTAGATGATTTTTTACCGGTCGAGGCAGGATCCCTCACCCCACGTAGTATCATTAGCACCACTGCACTGTTTTCTGCACTAGGTGTCCCACTGTCCCCTGACAAAACAATAGGACCCACAACACAGTTGGTATTTCTGGGGATCTCACTCGACTCAGTGTCCATGCAGGCGCATCTTCTCGATGTGAAATTGGTACGCATTAGACTGGAATTGGACCAGTTCCTCCAGAAAGGTACTGGTTCTCGGAGGGATCTCCAGTCTCTACTGGGATACCTCAATTTTGCAATGCGTATCATTCCACAAGGGAGATCCTTCATCTCCAGGCTACTCTGCCTCCTACCAGGCGTGCCTGATGATGGCACCATAGTCCTTAACCCGCCAGCTGTAGCCAAATTAATTATGTGGAAGCACTTCCTAGCAGAGTGGAATGGCATCTCCATGTTCACTCCCCCACTGACCGAGCACTCTTCTGTTATTTGGACTGATGCATCAGCCCACTCGGGGTTCGCTGCAATCTTTGGTAACCACTGGTTCAGGGACGTCTGGCCTCAAGAGGCACTGCCTTACGGGCCTTCAGGGAAACTTTATTAGAATTATTAGGCAAATGAGTATTTTGACCACATCATCCTCTTTATGCATGTTGTCTTACTCCAAGCTGTATAGGCTCGAAAGCCTACTACCAATTAAGCATATTAGGTGATGTACATCTCTGTAATGAGAAGGGGTGTGGTCTAATGACATCAACATCCTATATCAGGTGTGCATAATTATTAGGCAACTTCCTTTCCTTTGGCAAAATGGGTCAAAAGAAGGACTTGACAGCTCAGAAAAGTCAAAAATAGTGAGATATCTTGCAGCACTCTTAAAATTGCAAAGCTTCTGAAGCGTGATCATCAAACAATCAAGCGTTTCATTCAAAATAGTCAACAGGGTCGCAAGAAGCGTGTGGAGAAACCAAGGCGCAAAATAACTGCCCATGAACTGAGAAAAGTCAAGCGTGCAGCTGCCAAGATGCCACTTGCCACCAGTTTGGTCATATTTCAGAGCTGCAACATCACTGGAGTGCACAAAAGCACAAGGTGTGCAATACTCAGAGACATGGCCAAGGTAAGAAAGGCTGAAAGACGACCACCACTGAACAAGACACACAAGCTGAAACGTCAAGACTGGGCCAAGAAATATCTCAAGACTGATTTTTCTAAGGTTTTATGGACTGATGAAATGAGAGTGAGTCTTGATGGGCCAGATGGATGGATTGGTAAAGGGCAGAGAGCTCCAGTCCGACTCAGACGCCAGCAAGGTGGAGTACTGGTTTGGGCTGGTATCATCAAAGATGAGCTTGTGGGGCCTTTTCGGGTTGAGGATGGAGTCAAGCTCAACTCCCAGTCCTACTGCCAGTTTCTGGAAGACACCTTCTTCAAGCAGTGGTACAGGAAGAAGTCTGCATCCTTCAAGAAAAACGTGATTTTCATGCAGGACAATGCTCCATCACACGCGTCCAAGTACTCCACAGCGTGGCTGGCAAGAAAGGGTATAAAAGAAGAAAATCTAATGACATGGCCTCCTTGTTCACCTGATCTGAACCCCACTGAGAACCTATGGTCCATCATCAAATGTGAGATTTACAAGGAGGGAAAACAGTACACCTCTCTGAACAGTGTCTGGGAGGCTGTGGTTGCTGCTGCACGCAATGTTGATGGTGAACAGATCAAAACACTGACAGAATCCATGGATGGCAGGCTTTTGAGTGTCCTTGCAAAGAAAGGTGGCTATATTGGTCACTGATTTGTTTTTGTTATGTTTTTGAATGTCAGAAATGTATATTTGTGAATGTTGAGATGTTATATTGGTTTCACTGGTAAAAATAAATAATTGAAATGGGTATATATTTGTTTTTTGTTAAGTTGCCTAATAATTATGCACAGTAATAGTCACCTGCACACACAGATATCCCCCTAAAATAGCTATAACTAAAAACAAACTAAAAACTACTTCCAAAAATATTCAGCTTTGATATTAATGAGTTTTTGGGGTTCATTGAGAACATGGTTGTTGTTCAATAATAAAATTAATCCTCAAAAATACAACTTGCCTAATAATTCTGCACTCCCTGTATATTTTAACAATCGAAAAACACTCTTGTACGTATCAGATCCTACTCTTTCTCTTCCACAAGTTATAAAAGAAATTAAAGTATATTAATATTTTACACCTTTTAAGAGATACAAATAAAGATCTCAATGATTGGAGTCGGGTAGAAGTCTCATGGTGGGGGAGAGTTAACATCTTAAAGTCCTTTGTACTCCCTGAATAGATTATCTGTGTTAAGAATGCTACCACTAATTATCTCAACTCTTTCTCTAACTTTATCTGGGAGGGGAAAAACCCCAAGATTAAAAACTTGTTACTCTCCAATAATATCAGGAAGAGATTCCCAGATTTTGAGACCTATTATCAAGCAGGGATATTTTTTCAAACAGCTGGGAGACTACTAAGCGAGGGAGCTGGATGGAGGAGAGACCACTAGGGGAAGGAGGTGAGAACAGACCACTGAGGGTGGAGGAGAGACCACTGGGGGGGGAGGGGGGCAGAGGAGAGCAGAGACCACTAAGGGGGAAGGGAGAGTTGAGACCACTAAGGGACACGGGGGGGGAGGTAAGACCACAAAGGGGCAGGGGAGAGCAGTAAAGGGAGATAGGAGGTAGGGAGACTACTAAGCGAGGGAGCTGGATGGAGGAGAGACCACTAGGGGAGGGGGGTGAGAACAGACCACTGAGGGTGGAGGAGAGACCACTGGGGGGGAGGGGGGCAGAGGAGAGCAGAGAGTTGAGACCACTAAGGGACACGGGGGGGGGGAGGTAAGACCACAAAGGGGCAGGGGAGAGCAGTAAAGGATGGGGGGAGCAAAGGAGCGAGCACTAGGAGACAGAAGGGGAGAGCACTATGGGAAAGGGGGTAGGGAGATAATTAAGGGTCAGGAGGGGAGAGAGGCTGGAGAAGGAGGGAAGAGAAGCACAAAGGGGCTGGTAGGACTCAGCGCCTATCCAACCCCACAACTTCTCTCTTTCACACTACACACACAATGCTTTCCTATACATACACAGAAACACACCATGCTTCCCTTACACACACACCAGAAACACAATGCATCTCTTACAGACACACAAACTGCATCCCTTACATACACAGAAACACACATTGCATCCCTTACACATACAAACACAGATTCACACAATGCATCCCTTACACACAAACACACACTGCTTTCTATCCCCTACTCAAAAACAGGCAGAGCCTGACCTAGCACCGAGGGACATCGGCGCTGGATTCAGGTAAGTCACTGAAGATGTTTTAACCCCTTCAGCAACATGGGAATGGGTGTGGGAGGGAGAAGGGCACTGCAGGATTCTGCAGTGCCAGGAAAACGGGTTTGTTTTCCTGGCACTAGAGAATCCCTTTAACACTATAGGTTCTTTAACTACTATAGTGCTTCTTTAACTACTGCTGACAGGAGATGCACGTGTCTTTTAAATGGCAACAGCAGCCTATTCCCAGTAAAATACTTGCTACCAAATATTCGCAATAGCTTTTGTTAGCCAGCAGGTGGAGAACCTGTTATTTTCCCCAGCCACACATGGAAATGCAAATTCTGTGCTGTAACTTTTACTAGCTGGAGGTCTACTGTCCTTCCTACTGATGGGAGTTTAGTGGGAAGAAACTGCAGACTTACCCCAAGCTAGTGTCTATGCAATGCTCATTGCCAGGCATCCACAGGATAATGTGCGTCCACTGTTGCCATGCGCCGTAGGATGTCAGTGACGTTGCATTGTGCTTAAATTTTCAAGCATTCATAATCCACCTTTCCACGAATGGCACTTCTTTAGACCTGTAACATCTCCAGAGAGATTTATCAGCAACAATTGTGTTGATGACTAAGAGCATGCTCATTTATATTACACCAAATTAAGCTCATAGAATTAACCAGAGTATTACGAAAAAAAATACTTTAATTGAATCAAAAATTTAATTACAACAATCCTGAGTTCAGTCAGGTCATTCCAGGTTTAGTTCACTCCTCTTCAATGATTTTGACTTCACTGTAGCGTTAAACTGTCTGGTGTGTGTTTTCTGGTGCCGGTCAAGTTGACTCTTCCGGGAAAATTGTTTTCCACATTCGTAGCATGTATACAAAGTCTTTCCTGAATGGGCTTTCTGGTGCTGTTCAAAGTGTGAGCCATGAGAAAACCATTTCCCACAATCTGGGCATTTATACCGTTTATTTGCTTTGCGATACTTTGGGAATTTAGGAAAACCAATCTCAGCTTCCATACATGCAGGCCTCTGAGTGGCCGCCATTTTATTACGGTCTACCTTAGATGATTTTTTTTTTGTCATTTTACCACGATCACTGTGGTTTTTTTTTGCACTTTCGGTCTTTCCATTTTCAGCTGTTTTTGGGCTAGCCATATCACAGCAAAAGCTTTTACATTTATTACTGGGTAACTATTACCTGTGAAAGAAAACAAACCTAATCAGCATCATTAATAAAATATTACAAAAAATAAAAAACCTTAAAGTAAAGTATGTAAAAGAGTTAACTGTTACTCCAAACCTTTTTTACGATACCTTTATTTTATTTTAAAATGTAACTTGTAACTTTTTATAAATAAAAAAGCCACGTAAAAAAAAAAAGAAAAGAGAGAGTGTGGCAGGTAAGGAGAGGAGATCTAGGCTTTCCCTTACAGGCATGCTCAGTGTCACGGCAAGGGTGCATAATTCATTGTTGCACTATGGAATATTTTGATTTATTGTAATTTGTGTAGTGCATAGATAAACTGACTGCTTTGTAGAGGCGATATTGTCGATTCCAAAAGGGTATTAATTTGATTGTATGGGAGGGCAGAAGGTTTACAGCCCAAATTCCTCTTTGAAGCTGAGACCCCAACAGAGCTACTCTGTAAGGTGTGAGAAGTCACACATAAGTGGCCTGGAAGTCTGGTTTAATTTTAAAACCAACTCTCTAATTTGACATATGTCTAGATTCCCTCTTAGATACGGGTCCTTTGATATGTTAATGGCCAGTAGGCTTGTGTTCCAGTATCATATCCAAAAGAAACATTAATACTTACCCACAGATGAATAATTAAACCTTATTTCTATTTTATTTAGAATGGGACAAGCACAATCTTCTAATCAAGCCTAAGCAGGATTTGCGTATGTAACCCAACCATAGGGGAAGGGATTGTGATGTCCACTATATTGGGTCACAAGTAAGGACATATCTATGCAAAGGAAAAATGGTTACAAATTCATAGATGCAATTATTATTCACGTGGCAAGTACATAAGAGGAGATACAACCAAATGTTTCCATTTGGAATGATGTTGGTCTGGAACACAATGGGGTGGTCACTTATAGTTACTATAGGTACGCCTTATCTACTTTTGGATTTTTTAAAGCCTTATCTCCACTTCTAGGTGAGGATTGGTAATCCACAGGGTATATATCTAATGATACTGAAGTATGTATTGCACTTGTTTGGGGCCAAAATCTAATTTTGAGTGAGTAACCACCTTCCTTGCCAGAGACCACCTGGGCAGTAAGTGATTAGGACTTCTGTTATTTTATCCCATTTGTTTTTTATCTGTTGTTGGTGTAACTAATTTGATTGTCATCTATATTTTTGTGACTATTTTTGCTCATAATAAATATTCCTTTATTAAAGGAACACTATAGGGTCAGGAAAACAAACAGGTATTTAGGTGGCTTGCCCCTCTTAGCCCCCTTCAAATTTAATAAAACTCACCTTATTTCCAACGCTGCATGTGTCCGCCAGCTCTGGCCCCGTCTGCTTGGAGACATCATAATTGCCGATTTTTACCAATCCAATGCTTTCCCATGGCTAAAGCATTAAATTGGCTAAAATCAGCAGGGGGGCGGGGGCCAAATACCATTTTGGCCATTCAGCACCTCCTCATAGAGATGCACTGAATCAATGAGGAAAATTCAGCGTCGCCATGCAGTGCGTGGAGATTCTGAACAGCAGATCTGAGCCAGGAAGCACCTCCAGTGGCCATCTGAGGAATGGCAACATGGAGGTGCCCCTAGGGGCAATGTAAACACTGCCTTTTTTTTTTTTTGTAATTCTTTATTTTTCTGTGCATGAAAATAACAAGCATTCGTAATGTGCCACAACAGCACGCATATTTTATCCATCAAGATTCGCAAGGTGGCACATTTTTCTTTTTGTTATCGTTTGGTACAAGCTATAAACATTTTTTAACATATGGACTAGATTTGAGTAGCAGATAACGTGTAGCATGGCATAAGTTGGTGCCTAAAGTAAAACAAAATGTATGCTTACAGTAAATGTTCAATTATAATGTCATAGTTCCTAAAATCCTATTATTAATGTATACTGATAGACAACAAGAAATGGACAGTAATAATTACTTATAGTTGGTATGTCAAAACTGGTTAAATGTAAGGTATAGATAACAGTCTACATGGTATTCACATAGGAGATGCATGTATGCGTGTCCAAGGTGGTGATTACGGTGAGAAAGCGATGTAAGTAAGCGCTACTCTGTCTGTCTAGTTTCTGCAGGTATTGAAAAAAAAAAAAAGGGGGGGTAGTATAAGCAATCTTCCTGAGCCGTAGCCTAACTATATAAATGCCCTGATGATAATAAGGCTGAATGTAAGTGATGTTAGCCATGCGTGCCTAAACTAGTAAAGTGATAGTGTGGCTGTGTATTCCTTCACACTTTAATGGTACGAGTTAAAGCCTTGGTAGTGTAAGTTGGAAGGTGGGTAGTATATAGCGGAGCCTATTTGGCATAGAGCTAGGTTAGGCGTATTGTGCAAAAAAACAGCAAAAAAAGAAAAAAAAAATGTAGTTTCAGTCTTCTAGGAAGGGGAAACATGGGTTAGGAAAAAGGGCCTACGTGAGGTCCCCTGTTAAGCGCCAGTGGAATATTTTCCCTGTGTCTCAAGGGGCCTTGTGCCTTGCACGCGCAGCCGGGCATATCAGAACACCCTGAATTAAAATAATAAAGGGAGATAAGAAACATAAGAAACAATTTAACCCCTTAAGGACACAGCTTCAGAAGCTTGTCTTTCACTTAATGACACAAGCATTTTTTGCTGTTTGCGTTCAACTGCAATTTGCATTTTACTAATTTATTGCACCGACGCATATTATATACCGTTTTTTAAAGGACAGAAAGGGCTTTAATTTGATGTAACATATATTTACATAAATGCTTATTTATTATTAAAAAATACAGAAAAATGAAAAAAAACATAGAAATATTGTTTTTTTTACAGTTTTTGCAATAATAATGTGTGCACAATTAGTGCAGGTTAAGGAAAGTAATTAAAAATAAATTCATTTAGTTGTTCTGATTTACAGAATATATAATGTGTCTGGGATTTTAAGGTTTTTTTGGTAGTTACAGGTCACAAAGCACAAGGAGTAAAATAAACTTTTAATGTGGAGCGATTTTAGAATTTGGTATGTTTGTCTTGTAAGCTTAATAGCCATAAAAGAAAACAAAATGGCCAC